>NC_092001.1:5495333-5797666 GCF_044704955.1 Pristiophorus japonicus
GTGTGTTAGTGTAAGTGAGAGAGTGCGTGCAAACGTGTTGCGCGATCTTACTGTGCATTTCACATCATATGAGAAAAAAAGGCATCACGTGCAACTTGAAGCCATACTGATTTGATTGAACACGCATTCGAGGACTGCCTGACAGGAGAAGAATGTGCTGTGGGATTTTCTATTGCACATCTGAAAGTAGGCAACTTACATATCGTAGCCAAGTTTGCTGACGATGCAAAAATGGGAGGAAAATCAATGTGTGAGGAGGAAACAAAATTTCTGCAAAAGAACAAAAGTAGGCTCAGTTAGTGGCACAAATTTGGTAGCTCGAGTATAATGTGCGAAAGTGTGAGATCATGCACTTTTGCAGAAAATTCACGAGCAAATTATTATTTAAATGGAGAAAGATTGCAAAGTGATGCAGTACAGCGGGAACTGAGGGTACTTGCATGAAACACAAAATGATAGCATGCAGGTATAGCAATTGATCAGGTTGGCCAATGGTATCTTGGCCTTTATTGCAAAGTGGATGGAGTATTAAAGCAGGGAAGTCTTGCTACAGCTATATAATTTCCACATCGTCCAAATCCTGGAGTTTCCCAGGAGCAAAGTGAAAATCACCTAACTGAGTAAAGTTAAAGTATCTCAGATGTACTCGGCTCTGTGTCTCATTGGACAACCTAAACGCGTGTTTGGTTCCGGCCAATACTTGATCAGTCGATCTTCATTTCTGCATGCATGCGCTCACCTCCATTGGGAGAAGCGTATATTCAGCGTTCGTCTCCACTTCAACGTCAAACATACTCTGCCCTGATATGCGTGCGTCCTGTTTCTCGAGTGCCAAAAATAACTAAGAAGCTGGCTTTTGAATTAGTCCCTTGGCTGCCGAATTCAAACCGGACAGGAAATCAATACGGGGTGGCCAAGCTGCCTGGTCTGATTAAAAGGTGTTCACATCCTATATTTCAGGCATGTTTTAGTCTTCTGTCCTCAACATTAGGTTCAACGTATCGGATCATAAGCACCGCTCCCATTATCTGGTAATGGTTCTGCTTTTCCCACTAACACCTCCTCTGGAGCATTCTTTGTTACTTTATTGCCCGCTTACAACCCACTTTGCCTTTTCGCATTGTGCCATTTATTATTCAATCAACCTGAGCTCCACTGTATCACAGACATTCCCTTTTGTCCTTCCTCGCTGCCTATTTTTTTCCAGGCGCTATTTTTGTAAAACAAATGTGTAAACTTTAAATTTTTCTTAAAATATTGGAATGATCATCTGACTGAACGTGAACCTGGGATCGTCATCCACAGAATCTGCACGACCTGTTAACTTTAATGAAATCTCTGTTTTCGTTCAATCTGTTTCCGTATCCCTTTTAAGGTGATGTGCTGATGACCGGGGTCTTTTTCTGTGTCTCCAAAATTGTGTGCTATCAGTCCCGGATCGTCCTGTGTCTGTTTAAAAGGGATGAGCTGTCTGTCCAGGATTTCCAATTTCAAATTTGGAGGGTGCAGGAATTTTAGTCTGTTTGTGTGTTTGTGTAAGTGAGAGAGTGCGTGCAAACGTGTTGCGCGATCTTACTGTGCATTTCATGTCATGTGAGAAAAAAGGCATCACGTTCAACTTGAGGCCATACTGATTTGATTGAACACGCATTCGAGGACTGCCTGACAGGAGAAGAATGTGCTGTGGGATTTTCTATTGCACATCTGAAAGTAGGCAACTTACATATCGTAGCCAAGTTTGCTGACGATACAAAGATGGGAGGAAAATCAATGTGTGAGGAGGACACAACATTTCTGCAAAAGGACAAAAGTAGGCTCAGTGAGTGGGCACAAATTTGGCAGATAGAGTATAATGTTTGAAAGTGTGAGATCATGCACATTTGCAGAAAATTCACGAGCAAATTATTATTTAAATGAAGAAAGATTGCAAAGTGATGCAGTACAGCGGGAACTGAGGGTACTTGCATGAAACACAAAATGATAGCATGCAGGTATAGCAATTGATCAGGTAGGCCAATGGTATCTTGGTCTTTATTGCAAAGGGGAAGGAGTATAAAAGCAGGGAAGTCTTGCTGCAGCTATATAATTTATGGGTGAGGCCACACCAGGAATACTGCGTGCAGTTTTGTTTTCCATATTAACGAAAGGATATACTTGCTTTGGAGGCAGTTCAGAGCAACTTTACTGGGTGTTTTCCGGCCATGAGGGGGTTGACTTATGAGGAAATCTTGAGCTGGCTGGGCCTCTTCTCTTTGGAATTCAGAAGAATGAGAGGTGATCTTATTGAAAAGTATAAGATTATGAGGGAGCTTGACAAAATGAATGCAGAGAGGATCTTTCCACTGATGGGAGAGACGAGAACGAGAAGGCACGATCTTAGAATAAGGGGCCACCCATTTAAAACAGAGATGAGCACTGTTCGGATATAAATCCAGCCTCTCCCTTTAAAATGAAGGGAACACAAAATAACTAGAAATTGCCAAAACCCAGGATTGAACCATGGATTTGAAATCTCCAGTCTACTGCTCTCGAACTGACCTATTACACCCGACAGCAGCCATACGAAAACTTTCTCACACATTTCTGAAAGAAAATCTAACCCCGGGAGGAATTGCCCCGCCCACTCAATCCTCACTTCGGGGCATTGGGTCCCAAACAAATCTCGGATCTCAGCTTGTGTTACTGTAATGTAAAATGATAATGAAAATCTCTACGCTAAGGTTAAGTTATCGCTGCTATGGCGCAGGCACACTTAGATTACAGTCTTGCACACGTTGCAAAGTTCAAAATGATGCATGTGTCCACACTGGCAATGAATTGCCTGATAGTCGTGCTGTGATGAGCGAGTTTTTTTTAGGCTGATGCAGCACCAGGACGTACACGGAAGACTAATGCTAATTGTGATGGTACTCGCACTGCAGTTAAATGTTGGTAAAATTTACAGTGTCAATCAGCAAGGTTGAAGAGGTCGAGTTGTTTACTGCTGAACTTAACGCAATAATCGGGGAAGTATGTTGTATATGCTGCAACGATTGATGCGCTGCTGATGTTAGGGGCAGCAGCAGTGGGGTGAGCTGCAAGTTTGTTCAGGTGCAGCCACAGTGCGGCTAGGCATCCACTGAAATCTATTTCATTCTGTCCTTTTCTCTGGATTTTTCACTCTTGGAGCCCGTTTACATTTGATTTGGTTTACCCGTCTCTGGGACAGAGCTGTTCTGTCAGTCTATTCCTGCTTATGACCATTTACGGGACCGGGCCATTGCTTTAACTTTTATCAGCATCCCAGCAGCACAAATAAACTGAAGGTTTGCCTCTCTGCCCCAGCGGCAAACAAGAAATGGATGTTATTCCAAATAATTCCCAACCCTTGGGATTCTGTGTGGATTTGTTTTATTTTGAAAGATTGGATTTTACATGTTAGGAAGAATCGAAAAAAATATGAGAAACACTTGAATGGCGCGTAAGGGTATATAGGCATCATTCGCACCAACTGAGCTCACCAGCCACAAAGTGTGTTAAAGATCAGTGCCAGCCCAGCCTGAGGGTATTGTGTTTCCGGCTTACACTGGGTGACTGATTTGCTGCAAAAACTTTGAACACATGACACCGCTTAAACATTATTCACTGTTCATGTATAAAAATGGGCAGGGTGTAAATAAGGAGTAACAGAAAAACAGCGCATGAATCTAACAATTCATTATAGAAATTACTGTCATGCAAGCGCTGAGCAGCCCATCTCTCAAGCACTGTCCAGATATAAAACCAGATTACCCCATAAAATGAAAGGAACACAAAATAACCAGCCATTGCCGAAACCCGTGACCTTTAAATCTTCAGTCTAACGCTCTCCCAACTGAGCTTTTTCGGCCCGACAGAAAATGAAGCAAAACTTCCTCACAGCTTTTTGAAAGAAAAGCTAACTCCGGGAGGAATTGCCCCGCCCACTGAGTACTCACTTCGGGGCAATGGATCCCAAACAGATCTCGGAGTTCAGGTTGTGCTAATGTAATATTTAATGATAAGGAAAATCTTAATGCTCAGGATAAGTTATCAGTGCCCATCGGCCAGACATAATCTGATGCCAATCTTGCACACCTTGCTAAGTTTACAATGTTGAATTTTCCACACTGGCAGTACATTGACTGATAGCCGTGCTGTGATAAGCAAGGGTGATGTGGCGCAAAAAGGTACACTGAAGACTAATGATGGACATGACTGGCAACATTTACAGTGTCAATCAGAAATTCTAGTGTCAGTTGTTGAGAGAGGTCTAGTCATTGACTGCTGAATTTAAAACAGCAGGCACAGAAGTGTATGTTGTATAACTGCAACACATGATGCGCTGCTGATGGTTGGAGCAGCAGCAGTGTGGTGAGCTGTAAATTTGTTCAGGAGTACCACTGTAAAGAGCCGAAAAAACACTGTTCTCTGAATCAAACCGAGGCTGCAGCGGTAAAAGCACCAAATCCTCACCATTAGTCCACCGGGGAAGCTACTGCAAATATCTTTGCCAGCAAACAGTCTGTTATGTATGCACGCCTACAATATTATGATGTAATGTTATGATGTACTGTAACACTGAATGTCCCCTCACCCTGTACATACCTTACCTGTACACCAGAGGAAGCTGCTGCTAGAGACGATAGGGTCACCTGCACACTGCAGGTAACGCTGTATAAAAGGGAGATCACCTCTTGGTGTCATCACTCTAGGTGCTGCAATACAGGACTACAGTCTTCACAGTTTAAGTGTCATACCCCTGCCTCGTGGAATCATTAACAGAATGTCTACCTACACAATAACTGGCGACGAGGCCACGAACTACACGCACAACATTTCGATTGTCAGCAACTGTGAACTATTCACCAATGAGGAAGATATGGACGCCTTCATGGAAAGTTTAAAGCACTTTTTCAGAATCAACGACCTGGATGGGGACACACCGGCTACAGTGCCGAAGAAGTGCAGGGCCGTCCTGCTTAGTATTTGTGGGCGCACTATCCATGGCCTTGTCAGGGACTTGCTATCCCCAGCGAAGACAACAACCAAGAGCTATGGGGAACATTTAAGTTTAATACATGAGTAACTAAAACCCAAAGACAGACCCTCACAGACAGGGACCGGTTCTACACTCACCGGCGACCCGAAGGCCAAGAAATTGCTAAGTATGCTGCAGATTTAATCAGATCACCACGTGATTTTGGCGACCACCTTAACGAAGCACTGAGGGACATATTTGTCAGTGGAATCGGCCACAAGGGCCTCCTCCACACACTGCTCTCTGCGGACATCACAGTCACCCAGCAGAATGCAATTAAATTGAGCCAGGCCTACGTGATTTCAGTCGGCGACACCAAGCGAATAATAACCCACACCCAGAACTCTAAACTAACGAATTCAGTGAACTGAATGGCTACTTCTAAAGTCAGAATTGCTGCCCCGAGTCCCGCAGCCCTGAGTCCACCACATGGGCAAATCGGCTAGCCCCATGCTGGCGCTGTGTAGGAAGCCACAGGCCCAGCAATGCCGCTACAATGTCCATCGATGCAGAGGCTGCAAAGCGAAAGGGTAGCTTCAGAGAATGTACAGAAAAAGCTTTACTCTCCACGTCGCTGAAGAATTGTCTGATCACCTGGGCTCCGACATAGATGAAGACGAAGCTGCTCAACCCCTAGAAGAAGAGTGTGGAATTTATACCCGCTGCACTGAAAGTTCCCCATGGAAGATGGAAGTAGATATCATAGTAGTTCCAGTTTCGATGGCGATCGAAACAGGGGCGAACCAGTCTTTGATGAGCCAGCCGACCTTTGAAAAACTTTGGATCAATCCCACCAAACGAGCAAAACTGTCTCCGGTCCAAGCGAAGCTGCTCACCGACACCAAAGGCAAACCACAGTCGTTTGCAGCGGGGATGTCTACCTCTTCCAGGGCAGTGTAATGAACAAACTCCCCCTGTGCATCACTGCCATCGATGGTCCAACACTGCTGGGAAGAAGTTGGATGAAGCAGGTCCAAGTCAGTCGAAGTGATGACGGTCTGCGGGCTCCAGTATTCCACATCCCATTCAGTCCAGAACTTGGATCCATGGCTGCAACTAGAAATCCTACCGTCCAGCTCAACTGCGCGGCGACAACTTCACAACACCATGGCGAGATCACCAGAACCAAAGGTCCAGACTTCACCTTCCGGGCCAAGGCAGAACTCCAAGGGAAGCAAATCGTCGAGAAAAATGGATTCCCGGAGTCTGTGGCTGTACCTGAGAAGGAAAGATCACCACAGCCTAACTGGAGGAGAGCGAGAAGATGGCAGCCGCACCACGAGGCGAAGAACCTAAAATCAGAATGGCCACGACCTGACCACGAGGGGCAGCGTTGGAGGAGCGACACGTGGCAACGAGCGGCGAAGCGAATTGGAAGGCCTCCTTAAAGGAGAGCGGTAACTGAAAGAATTTAAAAGGACAGTTTCACTGTAAAGATGACAAGGACTTTAAAGTTAAAAATGCAGTTAGCAAATGCGGGTATGATAATATAACGTTGAATTGTGATGCTGGTGTAACTGATGAGAAAATGTAATGAATGCTTGTGTAAGTGATGTTGAGAACAAGTTTGGAACGTTTAATGATGATGATAGAAATTTAAAAATGCCAAATGCAACCATGTGTAGATTGGACTATGTATGAATGGAGCCAATGTGTCATGTATACAAGAAGTATACTGTTAAAGGACACCGGGTTCAACAGGGACAATGTTTATGCCAGAGGAATACCCCAGTGGGAGATCCGCAGGTCCGGCGGGCTACCTGGACATGTAGCCTGATCTTTTTGTACAAATGTGATGCCCCAGGAATGGCTTACACGCACGCAGTGTGGACAGACCCACTGCCGGCACAGGGACAGCGGTCAATGGGCAGCACAGCCACCAATACTGGCGACCTGCCCCAGATCGGCCCTACATCCCCGATGAGGGTAGCAGCAGACGGGATCAGACCTACTGTGTCCAAAACGGAAGCTATCCATAGAGCGCCCAGACCCCGTAACACGACGGAGTTGCATTCATTCCTGGGGCTCCTGAATTATTTTGGTCACTTTCTTCCCAAATTGAGCAGGCTGTTAGAGCCGCTACACGTGCTCCTGCACAAAGGTCGTGAATGGGTCTGGGGGGGACAGCCAGGAAAGGGCTTCTGATTGAGCACAAAATTTGTTATGCTCCAACAATATGTTAACGCTATATGACCCATGTAAGAAACTTGATTTAACATGCGATGCGTCGTCCTATGGGGTCAGGTGTGTGTTGCAGCATGTGAATGCCAATGGCCAGTTACAGCTGGTAGCTTATGCCTCCAGATGTCTGTCCCAGGCAGAACGGGGCTACGGGATGGTAGAAAAGTAAGCGATTGCATGGATATATGATGTAAAAAATGCACCAGTACCTGTTTGGCAGGAAGTTTGAGCTGGAGACAGATCACTATCCCCGAACGTCCGTTTTGGCCGACAACAAGGCCATAAATGCAAATGCATTGACCCCCATAGAGAGGGGGCACTCACGTTGGCCGCCTATGACTATACAATTCAGCACAGACCGGGCACTGAAAACTGCACCGATGCACTCAGCAGGCTCCCACTAGCCACCACCGAGGGACCAACCGAGCATGCTGCTGAGATGGTCATGGCTTTTGAAGTTTTTGAAAGCGAAGGCTCACCTGTGACAGCCAGTCAGATCAAGATCTGGATAAATAGAGACCCACTACTGTCTTTAGTCAAGAAATGTGTCCTAAATGGGGACTGGGCAGCCACGTACGGGGCATTCCCTGAGGAATTCAAACCATTTCACCGACGCAAAGATGAACTCTCGATTCAGGCAGATTGCCTACTATGGGGAAACCGTGTAGTCATGCCCCAGATGGGCAGAGAGATGTTCAACAGAGAACTCCACAATGAGCACCCGAGCATTGCCATGATGAAGGCAATTGCCAGGTCACATGTTTGTAGGCCAGAGATAGATGCAGCCATGGAATTTTGTCTTCACAGATGCAACACGTGTGCCCAGCTGGCAATGCGCCCAGGGATGTCCCCCCTTAGCCCCTGATCCTGGCCCGCCAAACCATGGTCATGTATCCATGTGGACTACGCAGATCCTTTCATGAGAAAAATGTTTTTGTTTGCAGTAGAGCCTACTTCAAATGGATCGAGTGTGACATTCTCAATTCAAATACATCCTCCGCCAAGGTAGAAAGTCAACGTGCAATGTTCGCTGCCCATGGGCGACCGGACGCCTTGGTCAGCGACAATGGCCCTTACTTTACAAGCATAGAATTCCAGGACTTCATGGCACGAAATGGTATCAACCATGTCAGAACGGCACCGTTCAAGCCGGCCTCAAATGGTCAGGTGGAAAGAGCAGTATAGATAATCAAACAGGGAATGCTCAGAATCCAAGGGTGTTGCCTAAAAAGCCGCTTATCATGCCTCCTGTTGGCCAATAGATCCCGACCACACTCGCTCACAGGGGTTCCACCCACAGCGCTGCTAATGAAAAGGACACTCGAAACCAGGTTATCCATTATACACCCCAGCATGAAAGAAATTGTTGAGAGCAGGCGCCAGTAACAATGTGACTACCATGACGGGAATGCGAGGGTACGATGTATTGATGTCAATGACTCTGTCTTTGTCCTCAACTACGCTGCATGGCTTAAATAACTCGCAGGCACTGTGATTGCCTAAAGAGGGGAATGGGATTCTGATAGTTAAAATTACCAATGGACAAATCTGCCGCAAACACGTGGATTAAACAAAAAGGGGTTTCAGCAACCCCATAGAAGAAGCAGAGGAAGAACACGATACAGAGTTCACTCCTACACTGGTGACCGAGCATCGGAATCAAGCGGAGGAGAGCCCAGTCACTGTGGGCAGTCTGGACAGGCCTGAAGCACCATAAACAGCAGACACTCAGACCAGCGCCCAACAACTGGATCCCCAACTCAGGCGCTCTACAAGGGAGCGTAAACCACCAGAGAGACTTAACCAATGATCCCAATAAGACTTTGGGGAGAGGTGATGTCATGTATTCAAATAACATTGTAACCCATGTATAAACTGACCTAAGTTGTACACCGTGAGAACATTGACCACAAGGGGGTGAATTTTGGAAGACACTCCTAACCTGGACTTTCAGGTATCAAAGGGGAAGCTCCACCCATTATCATCACTTCAGTGCTGTCTAATAAATGTTACTGGTCACAGAGTGACCTTCTCTCAAGTATGGGCCTCGTGTGCATTTATAATCTGTAGTTAGGACATATTAGACAGAGTGTTCAAACTGTCCCGGTTCTGGTCTCTGTAAGAAATCCCATTCTGGATTGTTATACTGCGGGGAGTGTCGGGTTAATAAACGGACTAACGCAACAGGAATTGAAAAATAAATTAGATAACTACTTGCGAGGGAGAATGTGTGACTGAAATCTGAGTCTCAGCCCCTAAACATGCTTTTAATTCGGCAGGCGTTGTAAATGAACAGGTCTGAGAGTGAAGTTGCTTATCTGAGAATTCAAAACTAAATCTACAGTTGGAACTGCAAAGGTTCACACAATTGTTCAGGAAATAATTAGTGATTTAAGTTTAGAGGGAGATGCGTTTGTGCAGCTCTTTCAGAGAAGTTGTGGGTGGCTCTTAAAAGAGCCGTTATGTTTGGGTTTGATCTCTCAGGACAGCGTGCAGTTTGACTTGGAACTGATGTACTTGGGCAGCGCCTTTTTCCCTTCCGACACGGCGTGCTTGACCAGCTCCCCGGGCAGCAGCAGGCGCACGGCGGTCTGGATCTCCCGGCGCTTGTTTTCATGGGCCAGGCGGGAAGCCTCACCCGCGATGCGCTCCAAAATATCGTTCACAACCGAGTTCATGATGCCCATGGCCTTGAAGAGATGCCAGTGTCAGGGTGAACCTGCTTCGTCACTTTGTAGCTGTAAATGGAGTAACTCTCGTTCCTCGACTTTCTGCGCTTCTTACCGCTCTTCGGTGGCGTTTTAGTGACTGTTTTCTTGGCGCCTTTCTTGGCAGGAACTAATAAGAACATAAGAACATAAGAATTAGCAAGAAGAGTAGGACATCTAGCCCCTCGAGCCTGCTCCACCATTGAACACGGTCATGGCTGATCTGGCCGTGGACTCAGCTCCACTTACCCGCCCGCTCCCCGTAGCCCTTAATTCGCTAATTGGTTAAAAATCTATCTATCTGTCACTTGAATACATTCAATGAGCTAGCCTCAACTGCTTCCTTGGGCAGAGAATTCCACAGATTCACAACCCTCTGGGAGAAGAAATTCCTTCTCAACTCGGTTTTTAATTGGCTCCCCCGTATTTTGAGGCTGTGCCCCCTAGTTCTAGTCTCCCCGACCAGTGGAAACAACCTCTCTGCCTCTATTTTGTCTAACCCTTTCCTTATTTTAAATGTTTCTATAAGATCACCCCTCATCCTTCTGAACTCCAACGCGTAAAACTGTTTCCCCCGGTGGTGGGAGCGTGCTCAGCGGCCGCCATATTGGTCAGGGCGGTCTCACGGCGCATCCACGGTACTTTGTGCAGGGACAAAGGTTGGGCGGGGCTTCAGGATGTCTGTCAGTTTGATTGGTCAAATGTTTATGTCCAGCTCAGTGGCCCCTGAAAGGGAGCCTTGTTGTTCTGAGAGTTGTCTGGTGACACTGCGCCAGCACGCCTCACCCTATTGGGTCAGACCAGCCCAAGCTAACCCTATTGGGCCAGCCCAGGCTCACCTTAATGGGCCAACACAGTCTCATCTCCTTGGGTCAGCCCGGGCTCACACTATTGGGCCAGACCTGGCTCAGCCTATTGGGTCACCCAGGCACAACCGATTGGGCCAGTCCGGGCTCAGCCTATAGGGTCACCCAGGCACATCCTATTGGGCCAGTCCGGGTTGACCCTATTGGGCCAGCAGAAAAGTCCCAGTGATCAGCAGAGAAAATCAGCAGCTCATTTATTTTATTCTCACTTTGCGTACTTACCCAACCATGTTAGCTCGAAATGATGAATACCATCTGCCTTTGAATGTGGAAGGAGAAACATTTTTCAGTTCTTTCTGTGGGAAAATATTTCAAACATCAATGTCACTGGAAAAGCAGCGATACACACATTCCCTATCTATAGCGGAATATAGCGGGGGACAGAGAGATAGTGGTGTGAGTGAAAGAGAGAGATTGAGAGAAACAGTGACAGAAAGGGAGAGGGACAGAGAGATTGTGGTATGACTGAGAGAGAGACTGAGACAAACAGTGTCAGAGACACAGACAGACATACAGAGAGAGAGAGGGAGAGGGACAGAGAGATTGTGGTATGACTGAGAGAGAGACTGAGAGAAACAGTGACAGCGACACAGACAGACATACAGAGAGAGAAAGGGAGAGGGACAGAGATATCGTGGTAAGACTGAGAGAGAGACTGAGACAAACAGTGACAGAGACAGAGACAGACATACAAAGAGAGAGAGGGAGAGGCACACAGAGATAGTGGTGTGAGTGAGAGAGAGACTGTGAGAAAGTGTGACAGAGACACAGACATACAGTGACAGAGAGAGAGAGAGAGAGTGACAGAAGGATAGTGGTGTGAGTGAAAGAGAGAGACTGAGAGAAACAGTGACAGAGACACAGACAGACATACAGTGACAGAGAGATAGCGGGCGACAAAGAGATAATATTGTGAATGAGAGAGAGACTGAGAGAAACAGTGACAGAGACACAGACAGATATACAGTGATAGAGAGATAGCGGGGGGCAGAGAGATAGCGGTGTGAGTGAGAGAGAGAGTGAGAGCAACAGTGACAGAGACACAGACAGACATACAGAGAGAGAGAGGGACAGAGAGATAGTGGTGTGAGTGAGAGAGAGACTGAGAGAAACAGTGACAGAAACACAGATAGACATACAGTGACAGAGAGATAGCGGGAGACAGAGCGATAATAGTGTGAATGAGAGAGATTGAGCGAAACAGTGACAGAGACACAGAAAGACATACAGTGACAGAGAGATAGCGGGGGCAGAGAGATAGTGGTGTGAGTGAGAGAAAGACTGAGAGAAACAGTGACAGAGACACAGACAGATAAACAATGACAGAGATATAGCGGGGGTCAGAGAGATATTGGTGTGAGTGAAAGAGAGAGACTGAGAGAAACAGTGACAGAGACACAGACAGACATATAGTGACAGAGACTGAGGGAGAGGGACAGAGAGTTATTGGTGTGAGTGAAAGAGAGAGACTGAGAGAAACAGTGACAGAGACACAGACAGACATACAGAGAGAGAGACTGAGGGAGTGGGACAGAGAGATTGTGGTATGACTGAGAGAGAGACTGAGAACAAAAGAGACAGAGACACAGACATACATTTAGTGACAGAGACTGAGGGAGAGGGACAGAGAGATAGTGGTGTGAGTGAGAGAGAGACTGAGAGAATCAGTGACAGAGACACAGACAGACATACAGAGAGAGGGAGAGGGTGAGGGACAGAGAGATAGTGATGTGAGTGAGAGAGAGAGAATGAGAGAAACAGTGACAGAGACACAGACAGACGTACAGAGAGAGAGATGGAGAAGGACAGAGAGATTGTGGTGTGGGTGAGAGAGAGACATAAAGAAATAGAGATAGAGACACAGACAGACATACAGTGACAGAGAGAGAACGGGGGTCAGAGAGATAGAGGCGTGAGTGAGAGAGAGATTGAGCGAAACAGTGACAGAGACACAGACAGACAGAGAAAGAGAGATAGCAGTGTACAGAGAGAAAGTGGTGTGTGTGAGAGAGAGACTGAGAGAAACAGAGACAGAGACACAGACTTACATACAGTGACAGAGAGAGAGAGCGCGGGTTAGAGAGATAGTGGTGTGAGTGAGAGAGCGACTGAGTGAAACAGTGACAGAGACACAGACAGACCTACAGTGACAGAGAGAGATAGGGACAGAGAGATAGTGGTGTGAGTGAGAGAGAGACTGAGTGAAACAATGACAGAGACACATACGGACATTCAGTGACAGAGAGATATAGAGAAGGACAGAGAGATAGTGGTCTGAGTGAGACAGAGAGTGAGAGTAACAGAGACAGAGACACAGACAGATATAAAGTGATAGAGAGAGAGAGGGACTGAGAGATAGTGGTGTGAGTGAGAGAGGGACTGAGAGAAACAGAGACAGAGACAAAATCAGACATGCAGTGATAGCGAGAGAGCGGGGGACAGAGAGATAGTGGTGTGAGTGAGAGGGAGACGTAGAGAAACAGTGACAGAGACACGGACAGACATACAGTGACAGAGAGATAGCAGGGGACAGAGAGATACTGGTGTGAGTGAGAGAGAGACTGAGAGAAACAGAGACAGAGACACAGGCAGACATACAGTGACAGAGAGAGAGGGGGAGAGGGACAGAGAGATAGTGGTGTGAGTGAGAGAGAGACTGAGAGAAACAGTGTCAGAGACACAGACAGACATTCAGTGACAGAGAGATATCGAGAAGGACAGAGAGATAGTGGTCTGAGTGAGAGAGAGACTGAGAGAAACAGAGACAGAGACACAGGCAGACATACAGTGACAGAGAGAGAGCGGGGGACAGAGAGATAATGGTGTGAGTGAGAGAAAGACTGAGTGAAACAGTGACAGAGACACAGACAGACATGTAGTGACAGAGAAACAACGGGGGACCGAGAGATAGCGGTGTGAGTGAGAGAGAGACTGAGAGAAACAGTTACAGAGACACAGACAGACATACAGTGACAGAGAGAGAGGGAGAGGGACAGAGAGATAGTCGTGTGAGTGAGAGAGAGACTTAGAGATACAGTGACAGAGACACAGACAGACATACAGAGAGAGAGAGGGAGAGGGACAGAGATATAGTGATGTGAGTCAGAGAGAGAATGAGAGAAACAGTGATGATGACACAGACAGACGTACAGAGAGAGAGAGGGAGAAGGACAGAGAGATTGTGGAGTGAGTGAGAGAGAGATTAAACAAACAGAGAGAGAGACACAGACCGACATGCAGTGACAGAGAGAGAACGGGGTTCAGAGAGATAGTGGTATGAGTGAGAGAGAGACTGAGAGAAACAGAGACAGAGACACAGGCAGACATTCAGTGACAGAGAGATATCGAGAAGGACAGAGAGATAGTGGTCTGAGTGAGACAGAGAGACGGAGAGTAACAGAGACAGAGACACAGACAGACATAAAGTGATAGAGAGAGAGAGGGAGTGAGAGATAGTGGTGTGAGTGAGAGAGGGACTGAGAGAAACAGAGACAGATATACAGACAGACATACAGTGATAGGGAGAGAGCGGGGACAGAAATGTAGTGGTGTGAGTGAGAGAGAGACAGAGATAAACAGTGACAGAGACACAGACAGACATACAGTGACAGAGAGAGTGAGGGTGGTCAGAAAGATAGTGGTGTGATTGAGAGAGAGACTGAGAGATGCAGTGACAGAGACACAGACATACCTACAGTGACAGAGATAGAGAGGGACAGAGAGATAGAGGTGTGAGTGAGAGAGTGACTGAGAGAAACAGAGACACAGACAGACATAGAGTGACAGAGAGAGATTGACAGAGAGATAGTGGTGTGACTGAGAGAGAGATTGAGAGAAACAGTGACAGAGAAACAGACAAACATACAAAGAAAGAGAGAGAAAGAGGGACAGAGAGATAGTGGTGTGAGTGAGAGAGAGATTGAGAGAAACAGTGACAGAGACAGAGACAGACATACATTGACAGAGAGAGGGGGAGAGGGACAGAGAGATAGTCGTGTGAGTGAGAGAGAGACTTCGAGAAACAGTGACAGAGACACAGTTAGACATACAGTGACAGAGAGAGAGAGAGAGAGAGAGTGCGACAGAGAGATGGTGGTGTGAGTGAGAGAGAGACTGAGAGAAACAGTGACAGAGACACAGACAGACATAAAGTGATAGAGAGAGAGAGGGACTGAGAGATAGTGGTGTGAGTGAGAGAGAGACTGAGAGAAACAGTGACAGAGACACAGATAGACATACAGTGACAGCGAGAGAGGGGGAGAGGGACAGCGAGATAGTGGTGTGAATGAGAGAGAGATTATGAGAAACAAAGACAGAGACACAGTTAGACATACAGTGACAGAGAGAGAGAGAGAGAGAGAGCGACAGAGAGATGGTGGTGTGAGTGAGAGAGAGACTGAGAGAAACAGTGACAGAGACACAGACAGACATAAAGTGATAGAGAGAGAGAGGGACTGCGAGATAGTGGTGTGAGTGAGAGAGAGACTGAGAGAAACAGTGAGAGAGACACAGACAGACAGAAAGTGATATATAGAGAGAGAGGGACTGAGAGATAGTGGTGTGAGTGAGAGAGAGACTGAGAGAAACAGAGACAGAGACACAGACAGACATACATTGACAGCGAGAGAGGGGGAGAGGGACAGCGAGATAGTGGTGTGAATGAGAGACAGACTGTGAGAAACAAAGACAGAGACACAGACAGACATACTGTGACAGAAGGATATCGGGGGACAGAGAGATAGTGGTGTGAGTGAGAGAAAGACTGAGAGAAACAGTGAGAGTGACACAGACAGACATGTAGTGACAGAGAAATAGCGGGGGACAGAGAGATAGTGGTGTGAGAGAGAGATTGAGAGAAAAAGAGACAGAGACACAGAGAGACATTTAATGACAGAGAGAGAGGGCGAGGGACAGATAGATAGCGGTCTGAGTGAGAGAGTGACTGGTAGAAACAGAGACAGAGACACAGACAGACATACAGTGACAGAGAGAGAGGGGGAGAGGGACAGAGAGATAGTGGTTTGAGTGAGAGAGCGGCTGAGACAAACAGAGACAGAGATACAGACAGACATACAGTGACAGAGAGAGAGAGCGGGGGTCAGAGAGATAGTGGTGTGAGTGAGAGTGAGACTGAGAGAAACAGTGATAGAGACAGAGCAGCCCTACAGTGACAGCGAGAGAGAGGGACAGAGATATAGTGGTGTGAGTGGGAGAGAGAGTGAGAGAAACAGTGACAGAGACACAGATAAACATACAATGACAGAGAGAGAGAGGGACAGAGAGATAGTGGTGTGAGTGAGAGAGAGACTGAGAGAAACAGTGACAGAGACACCGACAGATATGCAGTGACAGAGAGATACCGGGGGACAGAGAGATAGTGGTGTGAGTGAGAGAAAGACTGAGTGAAACAGTGACAGAGACACCGACAGACATACAGTGACAGAGAGAGAGAGGGGCAGAGAGATAGTGGTGTGACTGAGAGAGTGACTGAGAGAAACAGAGACAGTCACACAGACTGATATACAGTGACAGAGAGAGAGAGAGAGAGGGACAGATAGATAGTGGTGTGCGTGAGAGAGAGACTGAGGGAAACAGAGACACAGACACAGACAGACATACAGTGACAGAAAGCGATGGAGAGAGTCAGAGAGATAGTGGTGTGAGTTAGAGAGAGAGACTGAGAGAGAAAGTAACAGAGACACAGACAGACATACAGAGAGAGAGAGAGGGAAAGGGACAGAGAGATAGTGGTGTGAGTGAGAGAGAGACTGAGAGAAACAGAAACAGAGACACGGACAGACATACAGTGACAGAGAGGGAGAGGGGCAGAGAGATAGTGGTGTGAGTGAGAGAGAGACTGCGAGAAACAGTGACAGAGGCACAGACAGACATCCAGAGAGAGAGAGGGAAAGGATCAGAGAGAAAGTGGTGTGAGTGAGAGAGAGACTGAGAGAAACAGTGACAGAGACAGAGACGGACATACAGTGACAGAGAGAGATAGCGAGAAGGACAGAGAGATAGAGGTGTCAGTGAGTGAGAGAGACTGAGTTAAACAGAGACAGAGGTACAGGCAGTCACACAGTGACAGAGAGAGAGACAGAGAGACAGTGGTGTGAGTGAGAGAGAGACTGAGAGAAACAGAGACAGAGACACAGACAGACATACAGTGACAGAGAGAGAGGGGGAGAGGGACAGAGAGATAGTGATGTGAGTGAGAGAGAGACTGAGAGAAACAGAGACAGAGACACGGACAGACATGCAGTGACAGAGAGGGAGTGTGACATAGAGAAATGGTGTGAGTGAGAGAGAGATTTGAAGAAACAGAGTCAAAGACACAGACAGACATATTGTGACAGAGATACCGGGGGACAGAGAGATAGTGGTGTGAGTGAGAGAAAGACTGAGAGAAACAGTGACAGTGACACAGACAGACATGTCGTGACAGAGAAATAACGGGGGACAGAGAGATAGTGGTGTGAGAGAGAGACTGAGAGAAAAAGAGACAGAGACACAGAGAGACATTTAGTGACAGAGAGAGAGGGCGAGGGACAGACAGATAGTGGTTTGAGTGGGAGAGTGACTGGGAGAAACAGAGACAGAGACACAGACAGGCATACAGTGACAGAGAGAGAGGGAGATGGACAGAGAGATAGTGGTGTGAGTGAGAGGGAGAGTGAGAGAAACAGAGACAGGGACACAGACACACATACAGTGACAGAGAAGGAGAGGGGCAGAGAGATTGTGGTGCGAGTGAGAGATAGACTGAGAGAAACAAAGACAGAAACACAGACAGACATACAGTGACAAAGAGACAGAGAGAGAGGGACAGAGAGATAGCGGTGTGAGTGAGAGAGAGACTGAGAGAAACATTGACAGAGACAAAGACGGACATACAGTGAGAGAGAGATAGCGAGAAGGACAGAGAGATAGTGGTGTGAGTGAGAGAGAGAGACTGAGAGAAACAGAGACCGAGACACAGAGAGACATACAGTGACAGAGAGAGAAATTGGCGATCAGAGAGATAGTGGTGTGAGTGAGAGAGAGACTGAGCGAAACAGAGACAGAGACACAGACAGACATACTGTGACAGAGAGATAGTGGGGGACAGAGAGATAGTGGTGTGAGTGAGAGAGAGACTGAGAGAAACAGAGACAGAGACACAGACAGACATACTGTGACAGAGAGATATCGGGGGACAGAGAGATAGTGGAGTGAGTGAGAGAAAGTCTGAGTGAAACAGTGACAGAGACACAGACAGACATGTAGTGACAGCGAAACAACGGGGGACAGAGAGATAGCGGTGTGAGTGAGAGAGAGACTGAGAGAAAAAGAGACAGAGACACAGACAGACATTTAGTGACAGAGACTGAGGGAGAGGGACAGCGAGATAGTGGTGTGAGTGAGAGAGAGACTGAGAGAAACGATACACAGACACAGACAGACATACAGAGAGAGAGAGGGAGAGGGACAGAGAGATAGTGGTGTGAGTGAGAGAGAGAATGAGAGAAACAGAGACAGAGACACAGACAGAAATACAGTGACAGGGAGAGAGAGTGGGGTTCAGAGAGATGGTAGTGTGAGTGAGAGAGATGCTGAGAGAAACAGTGACACAGAAACAGGCAGACATAAAGTGATAGAGAGAGAGAGGGACTGAGAGATAGTGGTGTGAGTGAGAGACTGAGAGAAACAGTGATAGAGACACAGACAGACATAAAATGATAGAGAGAGAGAGATGGACTGAGAGATAGTGGTGTGAGTGAGAGAGAGACTGAGAGAAACAGAGTCAGAGACACAGACAGACATACAGTGACAGAGAGAGAGGGGGAGAGGGACAGAGAGATAGTGGTGTGAGTGAGAGGGAGACTGAGAGAAACAGAGACAGAGACACAGACAGACATACTGTGACAGAGACAGAGACATATCCGGGGACAGAGAGATAGTGGTGTGAGTGATAGAAAGACTGAGAGAAACAGTGACAGTGACACAGACAGACATGTCGTGACAGAGAAATAACGGGGGACAGAGAGATAGTGGTGTGAAAGAAAGATTGAGAGAAACAGAGACAGAGATACAGACATACATACAGTGAAAGAGAGAGAGGGCGAGGGACAGACAGAAAGTGGTGTGAGTGAGAGAGTGACTGGGAGAAACAGAGACAGAGACACAGACAGGCATACAGTGACAGAGAGAGAGGGGTAGAGGGACAGAGAGATAGTGGTGTGATTGCGAGAGAGACTGAGAGAAACAGAGACAGAGAAACAGACAGACATACAGTGACAGAGAGAGAGGGAGAGGGAGAGAGAGATAGTGGTGTGAGTGAGAGAGAGAGACTGAGAGAAAAAGAGACAGGGACACAGACAGACATACAGTGACAGAGAGAGACTGAGAGGGACAGAGAGATAATAGTGTGAGTTAGAGAGTGAGACTGAGAGAAACTGTGACAGAGACACAGACGGACATACAGTGACAGATAGAGAGAGAGGGGCAGAGACATATTGGTGTGAGTGAGTGAGAGAATCTGAGAGAAACAGTGACAGAGACACAGACAGACATAGAGAGCGAGAGAGGGAGAGGGAGAGAGAGATAGTGATGTGAGTGAAAGAGAGAGAATGAGAGAAACAGTGACAGAGACACAGACAGACAGAGACAGAGAGATAGCGGTGGACAGAGAGATAGTGGTGTGTGTGAGAGAGACACTGAGAGAAACAGAGACATTAACACAGACAGACATAGAGTGGCAGAGAGAGAGAGCGAGGGTCAGAGAGATAGTGGTGTGAGTGAGAGAGAGACTGAGAGAAACAGTAACAAAGATACAGACAGATATACAGTGATAGGGAGAGAGAGCGGGACTGAAAGATAGTGGTGTGAGAGAGAGACTGAGAGAAACAATAACAGAGACACAGACAGACATACAGTGACAGAGAGAGAGCGGGGGTCAGAGAGATAGTGGTGTGAGTGAGAGAGGGACTGAGAGAAACAGTGACAGAGACACAGACAGACCGACAGTGACAGAGAGAGAGAGGGACAGAGAGATAGCGGTGTGACTGACAGAGAGATTGAGAGAAACAGTGACAGAGACACTGACAGACATACAGTGAAAGAGAGAGAGAGAGAGGGACAAAGAGATAGTGGTGTGAGTGAGAGAGAGAATGAGAGAAACAGAGATAGAGACACAGACAGACATACAGTGACAGGGAGAGAGAGTGGGGATCAGAGAGATGGTAGTGTGAGTGAGAGAGATGCTGAGAGAAACAGTGACACAGAAACAGGCAGACATAAAGTGATAGAGAGAGAGAGGGACTGAGAGATAGTGGTGTGAGTGAGAGACTGAGAGAAACAGTGACAGAGACACAGACAGACATAAAATGATAGAGAGAGAGAGAGGGACTGAGAGATAGTGGTGTGAGTGAGAGAGAGACTGAGAGAAACAGGGTCAGAGACACAGACAGACATACAGTGACAGAGAGAGAGGTGGAGAGGGACAGAGAGATAGTGGTGTGAGTGAGAGGGAGACTGAGAGAAACAGAGACAGAGACACAGACAGACATACTGTGACAGAGACAGAGACATATCGGGGGACAGAGAGATAGTGGTGTGAGTGATACAAAGACTGAGAGAAACAGTGACAGTGACACAGACAGACATGTCGTGACAGAGAAATAACGGGGGACAGAGAGATAGTGGTGTGAAAGAAAGATGGAGAGAAAAAGAGACACAGACACAGAGAGACATTTAGTGACAGAGAGAGAGGGCGAGGGACAGACAGATAGTGGTGTGAGTGAGAGAGTGACTGGGAGAAACGGAGACTGAGACACAGACAGTCATACAGTGACAGAGAGCGGGGGGGGAGAGGGACAGAGATATAGTGGTGTGAGTGAGAGAGAGACTTAGAGAAACAGAGACAGAGATACAGACAGACATAGAGAGAGAGAGAGAGGGAGAGGGAGAGAGAGATAGTGGTGTGAGTGAGAGAGAGACTGAGAGAAACAGAGACAGAGACACAGACAGACATACAGTGACAGGGAGAGAGAGTGGGGATCAGAGAGATGGTAGTGTGAGTGAGAGAGATGCTGAGAGAAACAGTGACACAGAAACAGGCAGACATAAAGTGATAGAGAGAGAGAGGGACTGAGAGATAGTGGTGTGAGTGAGAGACTGAGAGAAACAGTGATAGAGACACAGACAGACATAAAATGATAGAGAGAGAGAGAGAGGGACTGAGAGATAGTGGTGTGAGTGAGAGAGAGACTGAGCGAAACAGAGTCAGAGACACAGACAGACATACAGTGACAGAGAGAGAGGGGGAGAGGGACAGAGAGATAGTGGTGCGAGTGAGAGGGAGACTGAGAGAAACAGAGACAGAGACACAGACAGACTTACTGTGACAGAGACAGAGACATATCGGGGGACAGAGAGATAGTGGTGTGAGTGATAGAAAGACTGAGAGAAACAGTGACAGTGACACAGACAGACATGTCGTGACAGAGAAATAACGGGGGACAGAGAGATAGTGGTGTGAAAGAAAGATTGAGAGAAACAGAGACAGAGATACAGACAGACATACAGTGAAAGAGAGAGAGGGCGAGGGACAGACATATAGTGGTGTGAGTGAGAGAGTGACTGGGAGAAACAGAGACAGAGACACAGACAGGCATACAGTGACAGAGAGAGAGGGGTAGAGGGACAGAGAGATAGTGGTGTGAGTGCGAGAGAGACTGAGAGAAACAGAGACAGAGAAACAGACAGACATACAGTGACAGAGAGAGAGGGAGAGGGAGAGAGAGATAGTGGTGTGAGTGAGAGAGAGAGACTGAGAGAAACAGAGACAGGGACACAGACAGACATACAGAGCGAGAGAGGGAGAGGGACAGAGAGATAGTGATGTGAGTGAAAGAGAGAGAATGAGAGAAACAGTGACAGAGACACAGACAGACATACAGAGAGAGAGAGAAGGACAAAGAGATTGTGGTGTGAGTGAGAGAGAGACTTAAAGAAACAGAGATAGAGACACAGACAGACATGCAGTGACAGAGAGAGAACGGGGGTCAGAGAGATAGTGGTGTGAGTGAGAGAGAGACTGAGAGAAACAGTGACAGAGACACAGACAGACAGAGACAGAGAGATAGCGGTGGACAGAGAGATAGTGATGTGAGTGAAAGAGAGAGAATGAGAGAAACAGTGACATAGACACAGACAGACATAGATTGGCAGAGAGAGAGTGCGAGGGTCAGAGAGATAGTGGTGTGAGTGAGAGAGAGACTGAGAGAAACAGTGACAAAGATACAGACAGATATACAGTGATAGGGAGAGAGCGCGGGACTGAAAGATAGTGGTGTGAGAGAGAGACTGAGAGAAACAATAACAGAGACACAGACAGACATACAGTGAAAGAGAGAGAGAGAGGGACAAAGAGATAGTGGTGTGAGTGAGAGAGAGAGACTGAGAGAAACAGAGACCGAGACACAGAGAGACATACAGTGACAGTGAGATATCGGGGGACAGAGAGATAGTGGTGTGAGTGAGAGAAAGTCTGAGTGAAACAGTGACAGAGACACAGACAGACATGTAGTGACAGAGAAACAACGGGGGACAGAGAGATAGCGGTGTGAGTGAGAGAGAGACTGAGAGAAAAAGAGACAGAGACACAGACAGACATTTAGTGACAGAGACTGAGGGAGAGGGACAGAGAGATAGTGGTGTGAGTGAGAGAGAGACTGAGAGAAACAATACACAGACACAGACAGACATACAGAGAGAGAGAGGGAGAGGGACAGAGAGATAGTGATGTGAGTGAGAGAGAGAATGAGAGAAACAGAGACAGAGACACAGACAGACATTTAGTGACAGAGACTGAGGGAGAGGGACAGAGAGATAGTGGTGTGAGTGAGAGAGAGACTGAGAGAAACAATACACAGACACAGACAGACATGCAGTGACAGAGAGAGAACGGGGGTCAGAGAGATAGTGGTGTGAGTGAGAGAGAGACTGAGAGAAACAGTGACAGAGACACAGACAGACAGAGACAGAGAGATAGCGGTGGACAGAGAGATAGTGGTGTGTGTGAGAGAGATACTGAGAGAAACAGAGACATAGACACAGACAGACATAGAGTGGCAGAGAGAGAGAGCGAGGGTCAGAGAGATAGTGGTGTGAGTGAGAGAGAGACTGAGAGAAACAGTGACAGAGACACAGACAGACCTACACTGACAGAGAGATAGAGGGACAGAGAGATAGCGTTGTGACTGACAGAGAGATTGAGAGAAACAGTGACAGAGACACAGACAGACATACAGTGAAAGAGAGAGAGAGAGGGACAGAGAGATAGTGGTGTGAGTGAGAGAGAGAGACTGAGAGAAACAGAGACAGGGACACAGACAGACATACAGTGACAGAGAGAGACGGAGAGGGACAGAGAGATAATAGTGTGAGTTAGAGAGTGAGACTGAGAGAAACTGTGACAGAGACACAGACGGACATACAGTGACAGATAGAGAGAGAGAGGGAAAGAGACATATTGGTGTGAGTGAGTGAGAGAATCTGAGAGAAAAAGTGACAGAGACACAGACAGACATACAGAGCGAGAGAGTGAGAGGGACAGAGAGATAGTGATGTGAGTGAAAGAGAGAGAATGAGAGAAACAGTGACAGAGACACAGACAGACATACAGAGAGAGAGAGAGAAGGACAGAGAGATTGTGGTGTGAGTGAGAGAGAGACTTAAAGAAACAGAGTTAGAGACACAGACAGACATGCAGTGACAGAGAGAGAACGGGGGTCAGAGAGATAGTGGTGTGAGTGAGAGAGAGACTGAGAGAAACAGTGACAGAGACACAGACAGACAGAGACAGAGAGATAGCGGTGGACAGAGAGATAGTGGTGTGTGTGAGAGAGATACTGAGAGAAACAGAGAAATAGACACAGACAGACATAGAGTGGCAGAGAGAGAGAGCGAGGGTCAGAGAGATAGTGGTGTGAGTGAGAGAGAGACTGAGAGAAACAGTGACAAAGATACAGAAAGATATACAGTGATAGGGAGAGAGCGCGGGACTGAAAGATAGTGGTGTGAGAGAGAGACTGAGAGAAACAATAACAGAGACACAGACAGACATACAGTGACAGAGAGAGAGAGCGGGGGTCAGAGAGATAGTGGTGTGAGTGAGAGAGAGACTGAGAGAAACAGTGACAGAGACACAGACAGACCTACACTGAGAGATAGAGGGACAGAGAGATAGCGTTGTGACTGACAGAGAGATTGAGAGAAACAGTGACAGAGACACAGACAGACATACAGTGAAAGAGAGAGAGAGAGGGACAGAGAGATAGTGGTGTGAGTGAGAGAGAGAGACTGAGAGAAACAGAGACCGAGACACAGAGAGACATACAGTGACAGAGATAGAAATTGGCGATCAGAGAGATAGTGGTGTGAGTGAGAGAGAGACTGAGCGAAACAGAGACAGAGACACAGACAGACATACTGTGACAGAGAGATAGTGGGGCACAGAGAGATAGTGGTGTGAGTGAGAGAATGTCTGAGTGAAACAGTGACAGAGACACAGACAGACATGTAGTGACAGAGAAACAACGGGGGACAGAGAGATAGCGGTGTGAGTGAGAGAGAGACTGAGAGCAAAAGAGACAGACACAGACAGACATTTAGTGACAGAGACTGAGGGAGAGGGACAGAGAGATAGTGGTGTGAGTGAGAGAGAGACTGAGAGAAACGATACACAGACACAGACAGACATACAGAGAGAGAGAGGGAGAGGGCAGAGAGATAGTGGTGTGAGTGAGAGAGAGGCTGAGAGAAACAGTGACACAGAAACAGGCAGACATAAAGTGATAGAGAGAGAGAGGGACTGAGAGATAGTCATGTGAGTGAGAGACTGAGACAAACAGTGACAGAGACACAGACAGACATAAAATGATAGAGAGAGAGAGAGGGACTGAGAGATAGTGGTGTGAGTGAGAGAGAGACTGAGAGAAACAGAGTCAGAGACACAGACAGACATACAGTGACAGAGAGAGAGGGGGAGAGGGACAGAAAGATAGTGGTGTGAGTGAGAGGGAGACTGAGAGAAACAGAGACAGAGACACAGACAGACATGTAGTGACAGAGACAGAGACATATCGGGGGACAGAGAGATAGTGGTGTGAGTGATAGAAAGACTGAGAGAAACAGTGACAGTGACACAGACAGACATGTAGTGACATAGAAATAACGGGGGACAGAGAGATAGTGGTGTGAAAGAGAGATTGAGAGAAAAAGAGACACAGACACAGAGAGACATTTAGTGACAGAGAGAGAGGGTGAGGGACAGACAGATAGTGGTGTGAGTGAGAGAGTGACTGGGAGAAACGGAGACTGAGACACAGACAGGCATACAGTGATAGAGAGAGAGGGGTAGAGGGACAGAGATATAGTGGTTTGAGTGAGAGAGAGACTTAGAGAAACAGAAACAGAGATACAGACAGACATACAGTGAAAGAGAGAGAGGGCGAGGGACAGACAGATAGTGGTGTGAGTGAGAGAGCGACTGGGAGAAACAGAGACAGAGACACAGACAGGCATACAGTGACAGAGAGAGAGGGGTAGAGGGACAGAGAGATAGTGGTGTGAGTGCGAGAGAGACTGAGAGAAACAGAGACAGAGAAACAGACAGACATACAGTGATAGAGAGAGAGGGAGAGGGAGAGAGAGATAGTGGTGTGAGTGAGAGAGAGAGACTGAGAGAAACAGAGACAGGGACACAGACAGACATACAGTGACAGAGAGAGACGGAGAGGGACAGAGAGATAATAGTGTGAGTTAGAGAGTGAGACTGAGAGAAACTGTGACAGAGACACAGACGGACATACAGTGACAGATAGAGAGAGAGAGGGACAGAGACATATTGGTGTGAGTGAGTGAGAGAATCTGAGAGAAAAAGTGACAGAGACACAGACAGACATACAGAGCGAGAGAGGGAGAGGGACAGAGAGATAGTGATGTGAGTGAAAGAGAGAGAATGAGAGAAACAGTGACAGAGACACAGACAGACATACAGAGAGAGAGAGAGAAGGACAGAGAGATTGTGGTGTGAGTGAGAGAGAGACTTAAAGAAACAGAGATAGAGACACAGACAGACATGCATTGACAGAGAGAGAACGGGGGTCAGAGAGATAGTGGTGTGAGTGAGAGAGAGACTGAGAGAAACAGTGACAGAGACGCAGACAGACAGAGACAGAGAGATAGCGGTGGACAGAGAGATAGTGGTGTGTGTGAGAGAGACACTGAGAGAAACAGAGACATAAACACAGACAGACATAGAGTGGCAGAGAGAGAGAGCGAGGGTCAGAGACATAGTGGTGTGAGTGAGAGAGAGACTGAGAGAAACAGTGACAAAGATACAGACAGATATACAGTGATAGGGAGAGAGCGCGGGACTGAAAGATAGTGGTGTGAGAGAGAGACTGAGAGAAACAATAACAGAGACACAGACAGACATACAGTGACAGAGAGAGAGAGCGGGGGTCAGAGAGATAGTGGTGTGAGTGAGAGAGAGACTGAAAGAAACAGTGACAGAGACACAGACAGACCTACAGTGACAGAGAGAGAGAGGCACAGAGAGATAGCGATGTGACTGACAGAGAGATTGTGAGAAACAGTGATAGAGACACAGACAGACATACAGTGAAAGAGAGAGAGAGAGGGACAGAGAGATAGTGGTGTGAGTGAGAGAGAGACTGAATGAAACAATGACAGAGACACATACGGACATTCAGTGACAGAAAGATATCGAGAAGGACAGAGAGATCGTGGTCTCAGTGAGACAGAGAGACTGAGAGTAACAGAGACAGAGTCACAGACAGACATAAAGTGATAGAGAGAGAGGGGGACTGAGGGATAATGGTGTGTGTGAGAGAGAGACTGAGAGAAACAGTGACAGAGACACAGACAGACATATCGTGATAGAGAGAGAGAAGGACTGAGGGATAATGGTGTGTGTGAGAGAGAGACTGAGAGAAACAGTGACAGAGACACAGACAGACATACAGTGACACAGAGAGAGAGAGGGACAGAGAGAAAATGGAGTGGTGTGAGTGAGAGCGAGACTGAGATAAACAGAGACAGAACACAGACAGACAGACAGACAATGACAGAGAGATAGCGGGGGGAGAGAGATAGTGGTGTGAGTGAGAGAGAGACTGAGAGAAACAGTGACAGAGGCACAGACTAAAATACAGTGACAGAGAGATAGTGGTGCGAGTGAGAGAAAGACTGAGAGAAACAGTGACAGAGACACAGACAGACATACAGTGACTGAGAGAGAGAGAGGGACAGAGTGATAGTGGTATGAGTGAGAGCGAGAGTGAGAGAAACAGAGACAGAGACACAGACAGACATGCAGTGACAGAGAGAGAACGGGGGTCAGAGAGATAGTGGTGTGAGTGAGAGAGAGACTGAGAGAAACAGTGACAGAGACACAGACAGACAGAGACAGAGAGATAGCGGTGGACAGAGAGATAGTGGTGTGTGTGAGAGAGACACTGAGAGAAACAGAGACATAGACACAGACAGACATAGAGTGGCAGAGAGAGAGAGCGAGGGTCAGAGAGATATTGGTGTGAGTGAGAGAGAGATTGAGAGAAACAGTGACAGAGACACAGAAAGACATACAGTGAAAGAGAGAGAGAGAGGGACAGAGAGATAGTGGTGTGAGTGAGAGAGAGACTGAATAAAACAATGACAGAGACACATACGGACATTCAGTGACAGAGAGAGAGAGGCACAGAGAGATAGCGATGTGACTGACAGAGAGATTGTGAGAAACAGTGATAGAGACACAGACAGACATACAGTGAAAGAGAGAGAGAGAGGGACAGAGAGATAGTGGTGTGAGTGAGAGAGAGACTGAATGAAACAATGACAGAGACACATACGGACATTCAGTGACAGAAAGATATCGAGAAGGACAGAGAGATCGTGGTCTCAGTGAGACAGAGAGACTGAGAGTAACAGAGACAGAGTCACAGACAGACATAAAGTGATAGAGAGAGAGGGGGACTGAGGGATAATGGTGTGTGTGAGAGAGAGACTGAGAGAAACAGTGACAGAGACACAGACAGACATATCGTGATAGAGAGAGAGAAGGACTGAGGGATAATGGTGTGTGTGAGAGAGAGACTGAGAGAAACAGTGACAGAGACACAGACAGACATACAGTGACACAGAGAGAGAGAGGGACAGAGAGAAAATGGAGTGGTGTGAGTGAGAGCGAGACTGAGATAAACAGAGACAGAACACAGACAGACAGACAGACAATGACAGAGAGATAGCGGGGGGAGAGAGATAGTGGTGTGAGTGAGAGAGAGACTGAGAGAAACAGTGACAGAGGCACAGACTAAAATACAGTGACAGAGAGATAGTGGTGCGAGTGAGAGAAAGACTGAGAGAAACAGTGACAGAGACACAGACAGACATACAGTGACTGAGAGAGAGAGAGGGACAGAGTGATAGTGGTATGAGTGAGAGCGAGAGTGAGAGAAACAGAGACAGAGACACAGACAGACATGCAGTGACAGAGAGAGAACGGGGGTCAGAGAGATAGTGGTGTGAGTGAGAGAGAGACTGAGAGAAACAGTGACAGAGACACAGACAGACAGAGACAGAGAGATAGCGGTGGACAGAGAGATAGTGGTGTGTGTGAGAGAGACACTGAGAGAAACAGAGACATAGACACAGACAGACATAGAGTGGCAGAGAGAGAGAGCGAGGGTCAGAGAGATATTGGTGTGAGTGAGAGAGAGATTGAGAGAAACAGTGACAGAGACACAGAAAGACATACAGTGAAAGAGAGAGAGAGAGGGACAGAGAGATAGTGGTGTGAGTGAGAGAGAGACTGAATGAAACAATGACAGAGACACATACGGACATTCAGTGATAGAAAGATATCGAGAAGGACAGAGAGATCGTGGTCTGAGTGAGACAGAGATACTGACAGACATAAAGTGATAGAGATAGTGGTGTGAGTGAGAGAGGGACTGAGAGAAACAGCGACAGAGACACAGGCAGACATATCGTGATAGAGAGAGAGAGGGACTGAGGGATAATGGTGTGTGTGAGAGAGAGACTGAGAGAAAGAGTGAAAGAGACACAGACAGACATAAAGTGATAGAGAGAGAGATCGGGACTGAGAGATAGTGGTGTGAGTGAGAAGAGAGTGAGTGAAACAGTGACAGAGACACAGACAGACATAAAGTGATAGAGAGAGAGCGGGGACAGAGAGATAGTGGTGTGAGTGAGAGAGAGACTGAGAGAAACAGACACAGACATGGACAAATATATAGTGACAGAAAGAGTTGGAGACAGACAGAGAGATAGTGGTGTGAGTTAGAGAGACAGACTGAGAGAAACAGTGATAGTGACACAGACAGACATACAGTGAGAGAGATGGAGAAGGACAGAGAGATAGTGGTGTGAGGGAGAAAACGAATGAGAGAAACAGTGACAGAGACACAGCCAGGCATGCAGAGAGAGAGAGGGAGAGGTACAGAGAGATAGTGGTGTGAGTGAGAGAGAGACTTTGAGAAACAGAGACAGAGACACAGACAGACACACATTGAATGAGAGAGAGAGAGCGGGGGTCAGAGAGATAGTGTGTGAGTGATAGAGAGACTTAGAGAAACAGTGACAGAGACACAGTCAGACATGCAGGGACAGAGAGATTGAGGGTGCCAGGTAGCTAGGGGTGTGAGAGAGAGATAGACTGAGAGAAACAGTGACAGAGACACAGACAGACATACAGTGACACGGAGAGAGAGAGGGACAGAGAGAAAATGGAGTGGTGTGAGTGAGAGCGAGACTGAGAGAAACAGAGACAGAACACAGACAGATAGACAGGCAGTGACAGAGAGATAGCGGGGGGAGAGAGATAGTGGTGTGAGTGAGAGAGAGACAGAGAGAAACAGTGACAGAGGCATAGACTAAAATACAGTGAAGAGAGATAGTGGTGCGAGTGAGAGAGAGAGACTGAGAGAAACAGTGACAGAGACATAGACAGACATACAGAGAGAGAGAGGGAAAGGTAC
The DNA here is from genome assembly GCF_044704955.1 of Pristiophorus japonicus. NCBI lineage: Eukaryota > Metazoa > Chordata > Chondrichthyes > Pristiophoridae > Pristiophorus > Pristiophorus japonicus. Next base: position 5,525,194 of record NC_092001.1, read on the forward strand.
AGAGAGATAGTGGTGTGAGTGAGAGAGAGACTGAGCGAAATAGAGACAGAGACACAGAGAGACACACATTGAACGAGAGAGAGAGAGCGGGGGTCAGAGAGATAGCGGTGCGTGTGAGAGAGAAACTGACAGAAACAGAGATAGAGTCAAAGACAGACATTCAGTGACAGAGAGAGAGGGAGAGGGACAGAGAGACATTGGTGTGAGTGAGAGAGAGACTGAGAGAAACAGAGACAGGGACACAGACAGAAATAAAGTGACAGTGAGTCAGGGAGAGGGACAGAGAGTTAGTGGTGTGAGTGAGAGTGAGACACTGGGAGAAACAGTGACAGAGACACAGAAGGACATACAGTGACAGAGAGAGAGTGAGGGACAGAGACTTATTGGTGTGAGTGAGAGAGAGACTGAGAGAAACAGTTACAGAGACACAGACAGACAAACAGCGAGAGAGAGGTAGAGGGACAGAGAGATTGTGGTGTGAGTGAGTGAGAGAAACTGAGAGAAACAGTTACAGAGACACAGACAGACATACAGCGAGAGAGAGGTAGAGGGACAGAGAGATTGTGGTGTGAGTGAGAGAGAGACGTAAAGAAACAGAGATAGAGACACAGACAGACAATCAGTGACAGAGAGAGAACGGGCGTCAGAGAGATAGTCGTGTGAGTGAGAGAGAGACTGAGCGAAACAGTGACAGAGACACAGACAGACAGACAGTGACAGAGAGATAGCGGGGACAGAGAGATAGTGATGTGAGTGAGAGAGAGGCTGAGAGAAACAGAGACAGAAACACAGACAGAAATACAATGACAGAGATAGAGACGGACAGATAGATAGTGGTGTGAGTGAGAGAGAGACTGAGAGAAACAGAGAAAGAGGAACAGACAGACATAGCGTGACAGAGAGAGAGCGGGGGGACAGAGAAAGAGTGGTGCGAGTGAGAGAAAGACTGAGAGAAACAGTGACAGAGACACAAAAAGATCGACAGTGATAGAGAGAGAGAGGGACAGAGCGATAGTGGTGTGAGTGAGAGCAAGAGTGAGAGAAACAGAGACAGAGACACAGACAGACAGAAAGTGACAGAGAGATAGCGGGGGGAGAGAGACAGTGGTGTGAGTGAGAGAGGGACTGAGAGAAACAGTGACAGAGGCACAGACTGAAATACAGTGACAGAGAGATAGCGGGGGACAGAGAGATAGTGGTGTGAGTGAGAGAGAGACTGAGAGAAAGAGAGACACAGACAAAGACAGACATACAATGACAGAGAGAGAGAGAGAGAGGAACAGAGAGAAAGTGGTGTGAGTGAGAGAGAGACTGAGAAAAATATAGACAGAGACACAGACAGACATACAGTGACAGAGAGCGAGAGTGGGGATCAGAGAGATAGTCGTGTGAGTGAGAGAGAGACTGAGAAACAGTGACAGAGACACAGACCGAAATACAATGACAGAGCGAGAGAGGGACAGAGAGATAATGGAGTGAGTGAGAGAGAGACTGAGAGAAACAGTGACAGAGACAAAGACAGACATACAGTGACTGAGAGAGAGAGAGAGAGACAGAGAGATAGTGGTATGAGTGAGAGCGAGAGTGAGAGAAACAGAGACAGAGACACAGACAGACAGTGACAGAGAGATAGCGGGGGGAGAGAGACAGTGGTGTGAGTGAGAGAGGGACTGAGAGAAACAATGACAGAGGCACAGACTGAAATACAGTGACCGAGAGATAGCGGGGGACAGGGAGATAGTGGTGTGAGTGAGAGAGAGTCTGAGAGAAACAGTGACAAAGACACAGACAGCAATACAATGACAGAGAGAGAGAGGGACAGAGTGATAGTGGTGAGAGTGAATGAGAGACTGAGAGAAACAGAGACACAGACAAAGACAGACATAGAGTGACAGAGAGAGAGATGGACAGAGAGATCGTGGTGTGAGTGAGAGAGAGACTGAGAGAAACAGTGACAGAAACACAGACAGACATACAGTGACAGAGAGAGAGGGACAGAGAGATAGTGGTGTGAGTGAGAGAGAGACTGAGAGAAACATAGACAGAGACACATACAGATATAAAGTGATAGGGAGAGAGCGGGGGACAGAGAGATAGTGGTGTGAGTGAGAGAGAGACTGAGAGAAAGAGTGACAGAGACACAGACAGACATACAGTGACAGAAAGAGAGGGAGAGGGACAGAGAGATCGTGGTGTGAGTGAGAGGAGACTGAGAGAAACAGAGACAGAGACAAGGACAGACATACAGTGACAGAGAGAGAGGGACAGAGAGATAGTGGTGTGAGTGAGAGAGAGACTGAGAAACAGTGACAGAAACACAGACAGACATAAAGTGATAGAGAGAGAGAGGGACTGAGAGATAGTGGTGTGAGTGAGAGAGGGACTGAGAGAAACAGAGACTGAGACACAGAGATATATACAGTGATAGGGAGAGAGCGGGGGACAGAGAGATAGTGGTGTGAGTGAGAGAGAGACTGAGAGAAAGAGTGACAGCGACACAGACAGACATACAGTGACAGAAAGAGAGGGAGAGGGACAGAGAGATCGTGGTGTGAGTGAGAGGAGACTGAGAGAAACAGAGACAGAGACAAGGACAGACATACAGTGACAGAGAGGGAGATTGACAGAGAAATTGGGTGTGAGTGCGAGAGAGACTTAGAGAAACAGAGACAGAGACACAGACCGACATACAGTGACAGAGAGACAGCGGGTGTCAGAGAGCTAGGGTGTGAGTGAGAGAGAGACTGAGAGAAACAGTGACAGAGAAACAGACAAATATACATTGACAGAGAGATATCAGGGAACAGAGAGATAGTGGTGTGAGTGAGAGAAAGAACGAGAGAAACATTGATAGAGACACAGAGAGACATACAGTGAAAGAGAGAGAGAGATGGACAGAGAGAAAATGGTGTGAGTGAGAGAGAGCATGAGAGAAACAGAGATAGAGACACAGACAGACATACCATGACAGAGAGAGAGCGGAGGGACAGAGAGATCGTGGTGTGTATGAGAGAGCAACTGAGAGAAACAGAGACAGAGACACAGACAGACATTCAGTGACAAAGAGAGAGGGAGAGGGACAGAGAGTTTGTGGTATGACTGAGAGAGAGACTGAGAGAAACAGTGACAGCGACACAGACAGACATTTAGTGACAGAGACTGAGGAGAGGGACAGAGAGATAGTGGTGTGAGTGAGAGAGAGACTGAGAGAAACAGTGACAGCGACACAGACAGACATTTAGTGACAGAGACTGAGGAGAGGGACAGAGAGATAGTGGTGTGAGTGAGAGAGAGACTGAGAGGAACAGTGACAGAGACACAGACAGACATACAAAGAGAGAGAGGGAGAGGGACAGAGATAGTGCTGTGAGTGAGAGGGAGACTGTGAGAAACAGAGACAGAGACACAGACAGACATACAGTGACAGAGAGAGAGAGAGAGAGTGACAGAAGGACAGTGGTGTGAGTGAAAGAGAGATACTGGGAAAAACAGTGACAGAGACACAGACAAACATACAGTGACAGAGAGATAGCGGGCGACAGAGAGATAATATTGTGAATGAGAGAGAGACTGAGAGAAACAGTGACAGAATCACAGACAGATATACAGTGATGGAGAGATAGCGGGAGGCAGAGAGATAGTGGTGTGAGTGAGAGAGAGAGTGAGAGCAACAGTGACAGAGACACAGACAGACATACAGAGAGAGAGAGGGACAGAGAAATAGTGGTGTGAGTGAGAGAGAGAGACTGAGAGAAACAATGACAGAAACACAGATAGACATAAAGTGACAGAGAGATAGCGGGGGACAGAGCGATAATAGTGTGAATGAGAGAGCGATTGAGAGAAACAGTGACAGAGACACAGAAAGACATACAGTGACAGAGAGATAGCGGGGGTTAGAGAGATAGTGGTGCGAGTGAGAGAAAGACTGAGAGAAACAGTGACAGAGACACAGACAGACATACAGTGACTGAGAGAGAGAGAGAGGGACAGAGAGATAGTGGTATGTGTGAGAGCGAGAGTGAGAGAAACAGAGACAGAGACACAGACAGACAGACGGGGACAGAGAGATAGCGGGGGGAGAGAGACAGTGGTGTGAGTGAGAGAGAGTCTGAGATAAACAGAGACAGAGACACAGACAGAAATACAATGACAGAGAGAGAGAGGGACAGAGAGATAGTGGTGAGAGTGAGAGAGAGACTGAGAGTAACTGAGACACAGACAAAGACAGACATACAGTGACAGAGAGAGACGGACAGAGAGATAGTGGTGTGAGTGAGAGAGAGACTGAGAGAAACAGAGACACAGACAAAGACAGACATAGAGTGACAGAGAGAGAGAGGGACAGAGAGATAGTGGTGTGAGTGAGAGAGTGACTGAGAGAAACAGTGACAGAAACACAGACAAACATACAGTGAAAGAGAGAGAGGGACAGAGAGCTAGTGGTGTGAGTGAGAGAGAGACTGAGAGAAACAGTGACAGAGACACAGACAGACATAAAGTGACTGAGAGGGAGAGAGAGACAGACAGATAGATATTGGTATGAGTGAGAGAGAGACTGAGAGAAACAGAGACAGAGATACAGAGAGATATACTGTGACATAAAGAGAGGGAGGGCGACAGAGAGATAGTGCTGTGTGTGAGAGCGAGACTGAGAGAAACAGTGACAGAGACACAGACAGATCTACAGTGACAGAGAGACAGAGGGACAGAGCTATATTGGTGTGAGTGAGAGAGAGACTGAGAGAAAGAGAGACACAGACAAAGACAGACATACAGTGACAGAAAGAGAGAGAGAGAGGAACAGAGAGAAAGTGGTGTGAGTGAGAGAGAGACTGAGAGAAACATAGACAGAGACACTGACAGACATACAGTGACAGAGAGCGACGGTGGGGATCAGAGAGATAGTGATGTGAGTGAGAGAGAGACTGAGAAACAGTGACAGAGACACAGACAGACATAAAGTGATAGAGAGATAGAGGGACTGAGAGATAGTGGTGTGAGTGAGAGTGGGACTGAGATACACAGAGACAGAGACACAGAGAGACATACAGTGATAGGGAGAGAGCGGGGGACAGAGAGATAGTGGTGTAAGTGAGAGAGTGACTGAATGAAACAATGACAGAGACACATACGGAAATTCAGTGATAGAAAGATATCGAGAAGGACAGAGAGATCGTGGTCTGAGTGAGACAGAGAGACTGAGATTAACAGAGACAGAGACACAGACAGACATAAAGTGATAGAGATAGTGGTGTGAGTGAGAGAGGGACTGAGAGAAACAGCGACAGAGACACAGGCAGACATATCGTGATGGAGAGAGAGAGGGACTGAGGGATAATGGTGTGTGTGAGAGAGAGACAAAGAGAAACAGTGAAAGAGACACAGACAGACATAAAGTGATAGAGAGAGAGAGAGGGACTGAGAGATAGTGGTGTGAGTGAGAAGAGAGTGAGAGAAACAGTGACAGAGACACAGACAGACATAAAGTGATAGAGAGAGAGCGGGGACAGAGAGATAGTGGTGTGAGTGAGAGAGAGACTGAGAGAAACAGACAGAGACATGGACAAATATATAGTGACAGAAAGAGATGGAGACAGACAGAGAGATAGTGGTGTGAGTTAGAGAGACAGACTGAGAGAAACAGTGATAGTGACACAGACAGACATACAGTGAGAGAGATGGAGAAGGACAGAGAGATAGTGGTGTGAGGGAGAAAACGAATGAGAGATACAGTGACAGAGACACAGACAGGCATACAGAGAGAGAGAGGGAGAGGTACAGAGAGATAGTGTGTGAGTGATAGAGAGACTTAGAGAAACAGTGACAGAGACACAGTCAGACATGCAGTGACAGAGAGAGAGTGAGGGACAGAAACTTATTGGTGTGAGTGAGAGAGAGACTGAGAGAAACAGTTACAGAGACACAGACAGACATACAGCGAGAGAGAGGTAGAGGGACAGAGAGATTGTGGTGTGAGTGAGTGAGAGAAACTGAGAGAAACAGTTACAGAGACACAGACAGACATACAGCGAGAGAGAGGTAGAGGGACAGAGAGATTGTGGTGTGAGTGAGAGAGAGACTGAGAGAAACAGAGACAGAGGAACAAACAGACATACCGTGACAGAGAGAGAGCGGGGGGACAGAGAGATAGTGGTGCGAGTGAGAGAAAGAGTGAGAGAAACAGTGACAGAGACACAGACGGACATTCAGTGACAAAGAGAGAGGGAGAGGGACAGAGAGTTTGTGGTATGACTGAGAGAGAGACTGAGACAAACAGTGACAGAGACACAGACAGACATTCAGAGAGAAAGAGGGAGAGGGAGAGTGATGGAAGGATAGTGGTGTGAGTCAAAGAGAGAGACTGAGAGAAACAGTGACAGCGACACAGACAGACATTTAGTGACAGAGACTGAGGAGAGGGACAGAGAGATAGTGGTGTGAGTGAGAGAGAGACTCAGAGAATCAGTGACAGAGACACAGACAGATATACAGAGAGAGAGGGGGAGAGGGACAGAGAGATTTAGGTATGACTGAGAGAGAGACTGAGAGAAACAGTGACAGCGACACAGACAGACATACAGAGAGAGAGAGGGAGACGGACAGCGATATCGTGGTAAGACTGAGAGAGAGACTGAGACAAACAGTGACAGAGACACAGACAGACATACAAAGAGAGAGAGGGAGAGGGACACAGAGATAGTGCGGTGAGTGAGAGGGAGACTGTGAGAAACAGAGACAGAGACACAGACAGACATACAGTGACAGAGAGAGAGAGAGAGAGAGAGTGACAGAAGAACAGTGGTGTGAGTGAAAGAGAGAGACTGGGAGAAACAGTGACAGAGACACAGACAGACATACAATGACTGAGAGATAGCGGGCGACAGAGAGATAATATTGTGAATGAGAGAGAGACTGAGAGAAACAGTGACAGAATCACAGACAGATATACAGTGATGGAGAGATAGCGGGGGGCAGAGAGATAGTGGTGTGAGTGAGAGAGAGAGTGAGAGGAACAGTGACAGAGACACAGACAGACATACAGAGAGAGAGAGGGACAGAGAAATAGTGGTGTGAGTGAGAGAGAGAGACTGAGAGAAACAATGACAGAAACACAGATAGACATAAAGTGACAGAGAGATAGCGGGGGACAGAGCGATAATAGTGTGAATGAGAGAGCGATTGAGAGAAACAGTGACAGAGACACAGAAAGACATACAGTGACAGAGAGATAGCGGGGGTTAGAGAGATAGTGGTGCGAGTGAGAGAAAGACTGAGAGAAACAGTGACAGAGACACAGACAGACATACAGTGACTGAGAGAGAGAGAGGGATAGAGAGATAGTGGTTTGAGTGAGAGCGAGAGTGAGAGAAACAGAGACAGAGACACAGACAGACAGACAGTGACAGAGAGATAGCGGGGGGAGAGAGACAGTGGTGTGAGTGAGAGAGAGTCTGAGATAAACAGAGACAGAGACACAGACAGAAATACAATGACAGAGAGAGAGAGGGACAGAGAGATAGTGGTGAGAGTGAGAGAGAGACTGAGAGTAACTGAGACACAGACAAAGACAGAATACAGTGACAGAGAGAGAGGGACAGAGAGATAGTGGTGTGAGTGAGAGAGAGACTGAGAGAAACAGAGACACAGACAAAGACAGACATACAGTGACAGAGAGAGAGAGGGACAGAGAGATAGTGGTGTGAGTGAGAGAGAGACTGAGAGAAACAGTGACAGAAACACAGACAAACATACAGTGAAAGAGAGAGAGGGACAGAGAGCTAGTGGTGTGAGTGAGAGAGAGACTGAGAGAAACAGTGACAGAGACACAGACAGACATAAAGTGACTGAGAGGGAGAGAGAGACAGACAGATAGATATTGGTATGAGTGAGAGAGAGACTGAGAGAAACAGAGACAGAGATACAGAGAGATATACTGTGACATAAAGAGATGGAGAGCGACAGAGAGATAGTGCTGTGTGTGAGAGCGAGACTGAGAGAAACAGTGACAGAGACACAGACAGATCTACAGTGACAGAGAGACAGAGGGACAGAGCTATAGTGGTGTGAGTGAGAGAGAGACTGAGAGAAAGAGAGACACAGACAAAGACAGACATACAGTGACAGAAAGAGAGAGAGAGAGGAACAGAGAGAAAGTGGTGTGAGTGAGAGAGAGACTGAGAGAAACATAGACAGAGACACAGACAGACATACAGTGACAGAGAGCGAGGGTGGGGATCAGAGAGATAGTGATGTGAGTGAGAGAGAGACTGAGAAACAGTGACAGAGACACAGACAGACATAAAGTGATAGAGAGATAGAGGGACTGAGAGATAGTGGTGTGAGTGAGAGAGGGACTGAGAGAAACAGAGACAGAGACACAGAGAGACATACAGTGATAGGGAGAGAGCGGGGGACAGAGAGATAGTGGTGTAAGTGAGAGAGTGACTGAGAGAAACAGTGACAGAGACACATACAGATTTACAGTGACAGAAAGAGAGGGAGAGGGACAGAGAGATAGTCGTGTGAGTGAGAGGAGACTGAGAGAAACAGTGACAGAGAAACAGACAGACATACATTGACAGAGAGATATCGGGGAACAGAGAGATAGTGGTGTGATTGAGAGAAAGAATGAGAGAAACAGTGACAGAGACACAGAGAGACATACAGTGAAAGAGAGAGAGAGATGGACAGAGAGAAAATGGTGCGAGTGAGAGAGAGACTGAGAGAAACAGAGACAGAGACACAGACAGACATACCGTGACAGAGAGAGAGCGGGGGGACAGAGAGATAGTGGTGTGTGTCAGAGAGCAACTGAGAGAAACAGAGACAGAGACACAGACAGACATTCAGTGACAGAGAGAGAGGGAGAGGGACACAGAGATAATGGTGAGAGTGAGAGAGAGACAGAGAGCAAAAGAGACAGAGACACAGACATTAATACAATGATAGAGAGAGAGAGGGACAGAGACATAATGGTGTGAGTGAGAGAGAGACTGAGAGAAACAGTGACAGAGACCCAGACAGACATACAGTGACTGAGAGAGAGAGAGAGAGAGACAGAGAGATAGTGGTATGAGTGAGAGCGAGACTGAGAGAAACAGAGACACAGACACAGACAGTGACAGAGAGATAGCGGGGGGAGAGGGATAGTGGTGTGAGTGAGAGAGAGACTGAGAGAATCAGTGACAGAGACACAGACAGATATACAGAGAGAGAGGGGGAGAGGGACAGAGAGATTGTGGTATGACTGAGAGAGAGACTGAGAGAAACAGTGACAGCGACACAGACTGACATACAGAGAGAGAGAGGGAGACAGACAGAGATATCGTGGTAAGACTGAGAGAGAGACTGAGACAAACAGTGACAGAGACACAGACAGACATACAAAGAGAGAGAGGGAGAGGGACACAGAGATAGTGCGGTGAGTGAGATGGAGACTGTGAGAAGCAGAGACAGAGACACAGACAGACATACAGTGACAGAGAGAGAGAGAGAGAGAGTGACAGAAGAACAGTGGTGTGAGTGAAAGAGAGAGACTGGGAGAAACAGTGACAGAGACACAGACAGACATACAATGACTGAGAGATAGCGGGCGACAGAGAGATAATATTGTGAATGAGAGAAAGACTGAGAGAAACAGTGACAGAATCACAGACAGATATACAGTGATGGAGAGATAGCGGGGGGCAGAGAGATAGTGGTGTGAGTGAGAGAGAGAGTGAGAGCAACAGTGACAGAGACACAGACAGACATACAGAGAGAGAGAGGGACAGAGAAATAGTGGTGTGAGTGAGAGAGAGAGACTGAGAGAAACAATGACAGAAACACAGATAGACATAAAGTGACAGAGAGATAGCGGGGGACAGAGCGATAATAGTGTGAATGAGAGAGCGATTGAGAGAAACAGTGACAGAGACACAGAAAGACATACAGTGACAGAGAGATAGCGGGGGTTAGAGAGATAGTGGTGCGAGTGAGAGAAAGACTGAGAGAAACAGTGACAGAGACACAGACAGACATACAGTGACTGAGAGAGAGAGAGAGGGATAGAGAGATAGTGGTATGAGTGAGAGCGAGAGTGAGAGAAACAGAGACAGAGACACAGACAGACAGACAGTGACAGAGAGATAGCGGGGGGAGAGAGACAGTGGTGTGAGTGAGAGAGAGTCTGAGATAAACAGAGACAGAGACACAGACAGAAATACAATGACAGAGAGAGAGAGGGACAGAGAGATAGTGGTGAGAGTGAGAGAGAGACTGAGCGTAACTGAGACACAGACAAAGACAGACATACAGTGACAGAGAGAGAGGGACAGAGAGATAGTGGTGTGAGTGAGAGAGAGACTGAGAGAAACAGAGACACAGACAAAGACAGACATATAGTGACAGAGAGAGAGAGGGACAGAGAGATAGTGGTGTGAGTGAGAGAGAGACTGAGAGAAACAGTGACAGAAACACAGACAAACATACAGTGAAAGAGAGAGAGGGACAGAGAGCTAGTGGTGTGAGTGAGAGAGAGACTGAGAGAAACAGTGACAGAGACACAGACAGACATAAAGTGACTGAGAGGGAGAGAGAGACAGACAGATAGATATTGGTATGAGTGAGAGAGAGACTGAGAGAAACAGAGACAGAGATACAGAGAGATATACTGTGACATAAAGAGAGGGAGAGCGACAGAGAGATAGTGCTGTGTGTGAGAGCGAGACTGAGAGAAACAGTGACAGAGACACAGACAGATCTACAGTGACAGAGAGACAGAGGGACAGAGCTATAGTGGTGTGAGTGAGAGAGAGACTGAGAGAAAAAGAGACACAGACAAAGACAGACATACAGTGACAGAAAGAGAGAGAGAGAGGAACAGAGAGAAAGTGGTGTGAGTGAGAGAGAGACTGAGAGAAACATAGACAGAGACACAGACAGACATACAGTGACAGAGAGCGAGGGTGGGGATCAGAGAGATAGTGATGTGAGTGAGAGAGAGACTGAGAAACAGTGACAGAGACACAGACGGACATAAAGTGATAGAGAGATAGAGGGACTGAGAGATAGTGGTGTGAGTGAGAGAGGGACTGAGAGAAACAGAGACAGAGACACAGAGAGACATACAGTGATAGGGAGAGAGCGGGGGACAGAGAGATAGTGGTGTAAGTTAGAGAGTGACTGAGCGAAACAGTGACAGAGACACATACAGATTTGCAGTGACAGAAAGAGAGGGAGAGGGACAGAGAGATAGTCGTGTGAGTGAGAGGAGACTGAGAGAAACAGTGACAGAGAAACAGACAGACATACATTGACAGAGAGATATCGGGGAACAGAGAGATAGTGGTGTGATTGAGAGAAAGAATGAGAGAAACAGTGACAGAGACACAGAGAGACATACAGTGAAAGAGAGAGAGAGATGGACAGAGAGAAAATGGTGCGAGTGAAAGAGAGACTGAGAGAAACAGAGACAGAGACACAGACAGACATACCGTGACAGAGAGAGAGCGGGGGGACAGAGAGATAGTGGTGTGTGTCAGAGAGCAACTGAGAGAAACAGAGACAGAGACACAGACAGACATTCAGTGACAGAGAGAGAGGGAGAGGGACAGAGAGATAATGGTGTGCGTGAGAGAGAGACAGAGAGCAAAAGAGACAGAGACACAGACATTAATACAATGATAGAGAGAGAGGGACAGAGAGATAATGGTGTGAGTGAGAGAGAGACTGAGAGAAACAGTGACAGAGACCCAGACAGACATACAGTGACTGAGAGAGAGAGAGAGAGAGAGACAGAGAGATAGTGGTATGAGTGAGAGCGAGACTGAGATAAACAGAGACACAGACACAGACAGACAGACAGTGACAGAGAGATAGCGGGGGGAGAGGGATAGTGGTGTGAGTGAGAGAGAGACTGAGAGAAACAGTGACAGATGCACAGACTGAAATACAGTGACAGAGAGATAGTGGGGGACAGAGAGATAGTGGTGCGAGTGAGAGAAAGACTGAGAGAAACAGTGACAGAGACACAGACATACAGAGAGTGACAGAGAGATAGCGGGGGGAGAGAGACAGTGGTGTGAGTGAGTGAGAGACTGAGAGAAACAGTGACAGAGGCACAGACTGAAATACAGTTACAGAGAGATAGCGGGGGACAGAGAGTTAGTGGTGTGAGTGAGAGAGAGACTGAGAAAAACAGTGACAGAAACAAAGACAGACATACAGTGACAGAGAGAGAGGGACAGAGACATAGTGGTGAGCGTGAGAGAGAGACTGAGAGAAACAGAGACACAGACAAATACAGACATACAGTGACAGAGGGATAGAGGGACAGAGAGATAGTAGTGTGAGTGACAGATAGACTGAGAGAAACAGTAACAGAAACACAGACAGACATACAGTGACAGAGAGAGAGGACAGAGAGATAGTGGTGTGAGTGAGAGAGAGACTGAGAGAAACAGAGACATAGTCAAAGACAGACATACAGTGAAAGAGAGAGAGGGACAGATCGCAAGTGGTGTGAGTGAGAGAGAGACAGAGAGAAACAGAGACAGAGACACAGACAGAAATACAATGACAGAGAGAGAGAGGGACAGAGAGATAGTGGTGTGAGTGAGAGAGAGACTGAGAGAAACAGAGACACAGACAAAGACAGACATACAGTGACAGATAGAGAGATGGACAGAGAGATCGTGGTGTGAGTGAGAGAGAGACTGAGAGAAACAGTGACAGAAACACAGGCAGACATACAGTGACAGAGAGAGAGGGACAGAGAGATAGTGGTGTGAGTGAGAGAGAGACTGAGGGAAACAGAAACAGAGAAACAGACAGAAATACAATGACAGAGAGAGAGAGGGACAGAGAGATAGTGGTGAGAGTGAGAGAGAGACTGAGAGAAACAGAGACACAGACAAAGACAGACATACAGTGACTGAGAGAGAGAGAGAGAGGAACAGAGAGATAGTGGTGTGAGTGAGAGAGAGAGACTGAGAGAAACAGTAACAGAAACACAGACAAACATACAGTGACAGAGAGATAGCGGGCGACAGAGAGATAGTGGTGTGAGTGCGAGAGTGACTGAGAAACAGTGACAGAGTCACAGAAAGACATAAAGTGATAGAGAGAGAATGGGACTGAGAGATAGTGTTGTGAGTGAGAGAGCGACTGAGAGAAACAGAGACAGAGACACAGAGAGACATACAGTGATAGGGAGAGAGCGGGTTTCAGAGATCTAGGGTGAGAGTGCGAGAGAGACTGAGAGAAACAGTGACAGAGACACAGACAGACATACAGTGAAAGAAAGATAGGGAGAGGGACAGAGAAATAGTGGTGTGAGTGAGAGAAGACTGAGAGAAACAGAATGAGAGACACGGACAGACATACAGTGACAGAGAGACAGCGGGTGTCAGAGATCTAGGGTGAGAGTGCGAGAGAGACTGAGAGAAACAGTGACAGAGAAACAGACAGATATACATTGACAGAGAGATATAGGGAACAGAGAGATAGTGGTGTGAGTGAGAGAAAGAATGAGAGAAACAGTGACAGAAACACAGAGAGACATACAGTAAAAGAGAGAGAGAGATGGACAGAGAGAAAATGATGTGAGTGAGAGAGAGACTGAGAGAAACAGAGACAGAAACACAGACCGACATACCATGACAAAGAGAGAGCGGGGGGACAGAGAGATAGTGGTGTGTGTGAGAGAGCAATTGAGAGAAACAGAGACAGAGACACAGACAGATATTCAGTGACAGAGAGAGAGGGAGAGGGACAGAGAGATAGTGGTGTCAGTGAGAGAGAGACTGAGAGAAACAGAGACAGATAAACAGACAGACATACCGTGACAGAGAGAGAGCGGCAGGACAGAGAGATAGTGGTGTGAGTGAGAGAGAGTCTGACAGAAACAGAGACAGAGACACAGGCAGATATACAGTGACAGAGCGAGAGGGGGAGAGGGACAGAGAGATAGTGGTGTGAGTGAGAGAGAGACTGCAATAAACAGTGACAGACGCACAAACAGACAGACAGTGACAGAGAGAGAGGTAGAGGGACAGAGAGATAGTGGTGTGACTGAGAGAGAGAGACTGGTAGAAACCGTGACAGAGACACAGACAGACATACAGTGAGTGAGAGAGAGAGGGGCAGAGAGATAGTGGTGTGATGAGAGAGAGACTGACAGAAACAGTGACAGATAAACAGACAGACATACAGTGACAGAGAGAGAGAGAGGGACAGAGACATATTGGTTTGAGTGAGAGAGAGACTGAGAGAAACAGTGACAGAAACACAGACAAACATACAGTGAACTAGAGATAGGGACAGAGAGATAGTGGTGTGAGTGAGAGAGAGACTGAGAGAAACAGTGACAGAGACACAGACAGACATACAGTGAATGAGAGAGAGAGGGACAGAGAGATAGTGGTGTGAGTGAGAGAGAGACTGACAGAAACAGTGACAGAGACACAGACAGACACACAGTGACTGCGAGAGAGAGAGAGGGACAGATAGATAGTGGTATGAGTGAGAGAGAGACTGAGAGAAACATTGACAGAGACACAAACAGATCTACAGTGACATAAAGAGAGGGAGATGGACAGAGAGAAAATGCTGAGAGTGAGAGAGAGACTGAGAGAAACAGAGTCAGAGACACAGACAGACATACCGTGACAGAGAGGGAGCGGAAGGACAGAGAGATAGTGGTGTGTGTGAGAGAGAAACTGAGAGAAACAGAGACAGAGACACAGACAGACATTCAGTGAGAGAGAAAGAGGGAGAGGGACAGAGAGATAGTGGTGTGAGTGAGAGAGAGACTGAGAGAAACAGAGACAGAGAAACAGACAGACATACCGTGACAGAGAGAGAGCGGCAGGACAGAGAGATAGTGGTGTGAGTGAGAGAGGGTCTGACAGAAACAGAGACAGAGACACAGAGAGATATACAGTGACAGAGCGAGAGGGGGAGAGGGACAGAGAGATAGTGGTGTGAGTGAGAGAGAGACTGAGAGAAACAGAGACAGAGACACAGACATACATTCAGAGAGAGAGAGAGAGAAGGATAGAGAGGTTGTGGTGAGCGTAAGAGAGCGACTTAAAGAAACAGAGATAGAGACACAGACAGACATGCAGTGAAAGAGAGAGAACGAGGGACAGAGAGATAGTGGTGTGAGTGAGAGAGAGACTGAGAGAAACAGTGACAGAAACACAGACAAACATACAATGAAAGAGAGAGAGGGACAGAGAGATAGTGTTGTGAGTGAGAGAGAGAGATAGGGAGAAACAGTGACAGAGACACAGACGGACATACAGTGACAGAGAGAGAGAGAGAGGGACAGAGACATATTGGTGTGAGTGAGAGTGAGACTGAGAGAAACAGAGACAGAGACACAGACACACATACAGTGACAGAGAGAGAGGGAGAGAGACAGAGAGATAGTGGTGTGAGTGAGAGGGAGAAACTGAGAGAAACAGTGACAGAGACACAGACAGACATACA
Organism: Pristiophorus japonicus; assembly: GCF_044704955.1. Taxonomy (NCBI): domain Eukaryota; kingdom Metazoa; phylum Chordata; class Chondrichthyes; family Pristiophoridae; genus Pristiophorus; species Pristiophorus japonicus. The sequence goes on from NC_092001.1 coordinate 5,540,671, forward strand.
GAGAGAGAGAGGGAGAGGGGCAGAGAGATAGTGATGTGTGTGAGAGTGAGAATGAGATAAACAGTGAGAGAAACACAGACAAACATACAGTGACAGAAAGAGAGGGAGAGCGACAGAGAGATAGTGGTGTGAGTGAGAGAGAGAGACTGAGAGAAACAGTAACAGAAACACAGACAAACATACAGTGACAGAGAGATAGCGGGCGACAGAGAGATAGTGGTGTGAGTGCGAGAGTGACTGAGAAACAGTGACAGAGTCACAGAAAGACATAAAGTGATAGAGAGAGAATGGGACTGAGAGATAGTGTTGTGAGTGAGAGAGCGACTGAGAGAAACAGAGACAGAGACACAGAGAGACATACAGTGATAGGGAGAGAGCGGGTTTCAGAGATCTAGGGTGAGAGTGCGAGAGAGACTGAGAGAAACAGTGACAGAGACACAGACAGACATACAGTGAAAGAAAGATAGGGAGAGGGACAGAGAAATAGTGGTGTGAGTGAGAGAAGACTGAGAGAAACAGAATGAGAGACACGGACAGACATACAGTGACAGAGAGACAGCGGGTGTCAGAGATCTAGGGTGAGAGTGCGAGAGAGACTGAGAGAAACAGTGACAGAGAAACAGACAGATATACATTGACAGAGAGATATAGGGAACAGAGAGATAGTGGTGTGAGTGAGAGAAAGAATGAGAGAAACAGTGACAGAAACACAGAGAGACATACAGTAAAAGAGAGAGAGAGATGGACAGAGAGAAAATGATGTGAGTGAGAGAGAGACTGAGAGAAACAGAGACAGAAACACAGACCGACATACCATGACAAAGAGAGAGCGGGGGGACAGAGAGATAGTGGTGTGTGTGAGAGAGCAATTGAGAGAAACAGAGACAGAGACACAGACAGATATTCAGTGACAGAGAGAGAGGGAGAGGGACAGAGAGATAGTGGTGTCAGTGAGAGAGAGACTGAGAGAAACAGAGACAGATAAACAGACAGACATACCGTGACAGAGAGAGAGCGGCAGGACAGAGAGATAGTGGTGTGAGTGAGAGAGAGTCTGACAGAAACAGAGACAGAGACACAGGCAGATATACAGTGACAGAGCGAGAGGGGGAGAGGGACAGAGAGATAGTGGTGTGAGTGAGAGAGAGACTGCAATAAACAGTGACAGACGCACAAACAGACAGACAGTGACAGAGAGAGAGGTAGAGGGACAGAGAGATAGTGGTGTGACTGAGAGAGAGAGACTGGTAGAAACCGTGACAGAGACATAGACAGACATACAGTGAGTGAGAGAGAGAGGGGCAGAGAGATAGTGGTGTGATGAGAGAGAGACTGACAGAAACAGTGACAGATAAACAGACAGACATACAGTGACAGAGAGAGAGAGAGGGACAGAGACATATTGGTTTGAGTGAGAGAGAGACTGAGAGAAACAGTGACAGAAACACAGACAAACATACAGTGAACTAGAGATAGGGACAGAGAGATAGTGGTGTGAGTGAGAGAGAGACTGAGAGAAACAGTGACAGAGACACAGACAGACATACAGTGAATGAGAGAGAGAGGGACAGAGAGATAGTGGTGTGAGTGAGAGAGAGACTGACAGAAACAGTGACAGAGACACAGACAGACACACAGTGACTGCGAGAGAGAGAGAGGGACAGATAGATAGTGGTATGAGTGAGAGAGAGACTGAGAGAAACATTGACAGAGACACAAACAGATCTACAGTGACATAAAGAGAGGGAGATGGACAGAGAGAAAATGCTGAGAGTGAGAGAGAGACTGAGAGAAACAGAGTCAGAGACACAGACAGACATACCGTGACAGAGAGGGAGCGGAAGGACAGAGAGATAGTGGTGTGTGTGAGAGAGAAACTGAGAGAAACAGAGACAGAGACACAGACAGACATTCAGTGAGAGAGAAAGAGGGAGAGGGACAGAGAGATAGTGGTGTGTGTGAGAGAGAAACTGAGAGAAACAGAGACAGAGACACAGACAGACATTCAGTGAGAGAGAAAGAGGGAGAGGGACAGAGAGATAGTGTTGTGAGTGAGAGAGAGAGATAGGGAGAAACAGTGACAGAGACACAGACGGACATACAGTGACAGAGAGAGAGAGAGAGGGACAGAGACATATTGGTGTGAGTGAGAGTGAGACTGAGAGAAACAGAGACAGAGACACAGACACACATACAGTGACAGAGAGAGAGGGAGAGAGACAGAGAGATAGTGGTGTGAGTGAGAGGGAGAAACTGAGAGAAACAGTGACAGAGACACAGACAGACATACAGAGAGAGAGAGGGAGAGGGGCAGAGAGTTAGTGATGTGTGTGAGAGTGAGAATGAGATAAACAGTGAGAGAAACACAGACAAACATACAGTGACAGAAAGAGAGGGAGAGCGACAGAGAGATAGTGGTGTGAGTGAGAGAGAGAGACTGAGAGAAACAGTAACAGAAACACAGACAAACATACAGTGACAGAGAGATAGCGGGCGACAGAGAGATAGTGGTGTGAGTGCGAGAGAGACTGAGAGAAACAGTGACAGAGACACAGACAGACATACAGTGAGAGAGAGAGATAGCAGGGGACAGAAAGATAGTGGTGTGAGTGACAGAGAGACTGAGAGAAACAGAGACAGAGACACAGACAGCCATGCAGTGACAGAGAGAGAGAGAGAGAGAGAGAGAGAGAGAGAGAGAGAGAGAGAGAGAGAGAGAGAGAGAGAGAGAGAGAGAGAGAGAGGGACAGAATAATAGTGCTGTGAGTGCGAGAGAGACTGACACAAACAGAGACAGAGACACAGACAGACATACAGTGACCGAGAGAGAGAGGGAGAGGGACAGAGAGATAGTGGTGTGAGTGAGAGAGAGACTGAGAGAAACAGTAACAGAAACACAGACAAACATACAGTGACAGAGAGATAGCGGGCGACAGAGAGATAGTGGTGTGAGTGCGAGAGTGACTGAGAAACAGTGACAGAGTCACAGAAAGACATAAAGTGATAGAGAGAGAATGGGACTGAGAGATAGTGTTGTGAGTGAGAGAGCGACTGAGAGAAACAGAGACAGAGACACAGAGAGACATACAGTGATAGGGAGAGAGCGGGTTTCAGAGATCTAGGGTGAGAGTGCGAGAGAGACTGAGAGAAACAGTGACAGAGACACAGACAGACATACAGTGAAAGAAAGATAGGGAGAGGGACAGAGAAATAGTGGTGTGAGTGAGAGAAGACTGAGAGAAACAGAATGAGAGACACGGACAGACATACAGTGACAGAGAGACAGCGGGTGTCAGAGATCTAGGGTGAGAGTGCGAGAGAGACTGAGAGAAACAGTGACAGAGAAACAGACAGATATACATTGACAGAGAGATATAGGGAACAGAGAGATAGTGGTGTGAGTGAGAGAAAGAATGAGAGAAACAGTGACAGAAACACAGAGAGACATACAGTAAAAGAGAGAGAGAGATGGACAGAGAGAAAATGATGTGAGTGAGAGAGAGACTGAGAGAAACAGAGACAGAAACACAGACCGACATACCATGACAAAGAGAGAGCGGGGGGACAGAGAGATAGTGGTGTGTGTGAGAGAGCAATTGAGAGAAACAGAGACAGAGACACAGACAGATATTCAGTGACAGAGAGAGAGGGAGAGGGACAGAGAGATAGTGGTGTCAGTGAGAGAGAGACTGAGAGAAACAGAGACAGATAAACAGACAGACATACCGTGACAGAGAGAGAGCGGCAGGACAGAGAGATAGTGGTGTGAGTGAGAGAGAGTCTGACAGAAACAGAGACAGAGACACAGGCAGATATACAGTGACAGAGCGAGAGGGGGAGAGGGACAGAGAGATAGTGGTGTGAGTGAGAGAGAGACTGCAATAAACAGTGACAGACGCACAAACAGACAGACAGTGACAGAGAGAGAGGTAGAGGGACAGAGAGATAGTGGTGTGACTGAGAGAGAGAGACTGGTAGAAACCGTGACAGAGACACAGACAGACATACAGTGAGTGAGAGAGAGAGGGGCAGAGAGATAGTGGTGTGATGAGAGAGAGACTGACAGAAACAGTGACAGATAAACAGACAGACATACAGTGACAGAGAGAGAGAGAGGGACAGAGACATATTGGTTTGAGTGAGAGAGAGACTGAGAGAAACAGTGACAGAAACACAGACAAACATACAGTGAACTAGAGATAGGGACAGAGAGATAGTGGTGTGAGTGAGAGAGAGACTGAGAGAAACAGTGACAGAGACACAGACAGACATACAGTGAATGAGAGAGAGAGGGACAGAGAGATAGTGGTGTGAGTGAGAGAGAGACTGACAGAAACAGTGACAGAGACACAGACAGACACACAGTGACTGCGAGAGAGAGAGAGGGACAGATAGATAGTGGTATGAGTGAGAGAGAGACTGAGAGAAACATTGACAGAGACACAAACAGATCAACAGTGACATAAAGAGAGGGAGATGGACAGAGAGAAAATGCTGAGAGTGAGAGAGAGACTGAGAGAAACAGAGTCAGAGACACAGACAGACATACCGTGACAGAGAGGGAGCGGAAGGACAGAGAGATAGTGGTGTGTGTGAGAGAGAAACTGAGAGAAACAGAGACAGAGACACAGACAGACATTCAGTGAGAGAGAAAGAGGGAGAGGGACAGAGAGATAGTGGTGTGAGTGAGAGAGAGACTGAGAGAAACAGAGACAGAGAAACAGACAGACATACCGTGACAGAGAGAGAGCGGCAGGACAGAGAGATAGTGGTGTGAGTGAGAGAGGGTCTGACAGAAACAGAGACAGAGACACAGAGAGATATACAGTGACAGAGCGAGAGGGGGAGAGGGACAGAGAGATAGTGGTGTGAGTGAGAGAGAGACTGAGAGAAACAGAGACAGAGACACAGACATACATTCAGAGAGAGAGAGAGAGAAGGATAGAGAGGTTGTGGTGAGCGTAAGAGAGCGACTTAAAGAAACAGAGATAGAGGCACAGACAGACATGCAGTGAAAGAGAGAGAACGAGGGACAGAGAGATAGTGGTGTGAGTGAGAGAGAGACTGAGAGAAACAGTGACAGAAACACAGACAAACATACAATGAAAGAGAGAGAGGGACAGAGAGATAGTGTTGTGAGTGAGAGAGAGAGATAGGGAGAAACAGTGACAGAGACACAGACGGACATACAGTGACAGAGAGAGAGAGAGAGGGACAGAGACATATTGGTGTGAGTGAGAGTGAGACTGAGAGAAACAGAGACAGAGACACAGACACACATACAGTGACAGAGAGAGAGGGAGAGAGACAGAGAGATAGTGGTGTGAGTGAGAGGGAGAAACTGAGAGAAACAGTGACAGAGACACAGACAGACATACAGAGAGAGAGAGGGAGAGGGGCAGAGAGATAGTGATGTGTGTGAGAGTGAGAATGAGATAAACAGTGAGAGAAACACAGACAAACATACAGTGACAGAAAGAGAGGGAGAGCGACAGAGAGATAGTGGTGTGAGTGAGAGAGAGAGACTGAGAGAAACAGTAACAGAAACACAGACAAACATACAGTGACAGAGAGATAGCGGGCGACAGAGAGATAGTGGTGTGAGTGCGAGAGTGACTGAGAAACAGTGACAGAGTCACAGAAAGACATAAAGTGATAGAGAGAGAATGGGACTGAGAGATAGTGTTGTGAGTGAGAGAGCGACTGAGAGAAACAGAGACAGAGACACAGAGAGACATACAGTGATAGGGAGAGAGCGGGTTTCAGAGATCTAGGGTGAGAGTGCGAGAGAGACTGAGAGAAACAGTGACAGAGACACAGACAGACATACAGTGAAAGAAAGATAGGGAGAGGGACAGAGAAATAGTGGTGTGAGTGAGAGAAGACTGAGAGAAACAGAATGAGAGACACGGACAGACATACAGTGACAGAGAGACAGCGGGTGTCAGAGATCTAGGGTGAGAGTGCGAGAGAGACTGAGAGAAACAGTGACAGAGAAACAGACAGATATACATTGACAGAGAGATATAGGGAACAGAGAGATAGTGGTGTGAGTGAGAGAAAGAATGAGAGAAACAGTGACAGAAACACAGAGAGACATACAGTAAAAGAGAGAGAGAGATGGACAGAGAGAAAATGATGTGAGTGAGAGAGAGAGACTGAGAGAAACAGTAACAGAAACACAGACAAACATACAGTGACAGAGAGATAGCGGGCGACAGAGAGATAGTGGTGTGAGTGCGAGAGAGACTGAGAGAAACAGTGACAGAGACACAGACAGACATACAGTGAGAGAGAGAGATAGCAGGGGACAGAAAGATAGTGGTGTGAGTGACAGAGAGACTGAGAGAAACAGAGACAGAGACACAGACAGCCATGCAGTGACAGAGAGAGAGAGAGAGAGAGAGAGAGAGAGAGAGAGAGAGAGAGAGAGAGAGAGAGAGAGAGAGAGAGAGAGAGAGAGAGGGACAGAATAATAGTGCTGTGAGTGCGAGAGAGACTGACACAAACAGAGACAGAGACACAGACAGACATACAGTGACCGAGAGAGAGAGGGAGAGGGACAGAGAGATAGTGGTGTGAGTGAGAGAGAGACTGAGATAAACAGAGACAGAGACACAGACAGAGATACAGTGACAGAGAGAGATAGAGTGCGACAGAGAGATAGTGGTGTGAGTGAGAGCGAGACTGAGAGAAACAGAGACAGAGACACAGACAGACAAACAGTGACAGTGGGAGAGAGGGACAGAGAGATAGTGGGGTTTGTAAGATAGAGACTGAAAAAACATTGACAGAGACACAGACAGACAGACAGAGAGTGAGAGGGACAGAGAGAGGGTGGTGTGAATGAGAGAGAGACTGAGAGAATCAGTAACATAGACACAGACAGACATACAGTGACAGAGAGAGAGGGAGAGGGACAGAGAGATAGTGGTGTGAGTGAGAGATAGACTGAGAGAAACAGAGACAGAGATACAGTGACAGAGAGAGAGAGGGAAAGGGACAGAGAGAGAGTGGTGTGAGTGAGAGAGAGACTGAGAGAAACAAAGAGAGAGACACAGACAGACATACAGTGACAGAGAGAGAGGTACAGAGAGATAGTGGTGTGAGTGAGAGAGAAACTGAGAGAAACAGTGACAGACACACTACAGACACACAGTGAAAGGGAGAGAGGGACAGAGAGATAGTGGTGTGAGTGAGAGCGAGACTGAAAGAAACAGATACACAGACACAGACAGACATACAGTGACAGAGAGATAGCGGGCGACAGAGAGATAGTGGTGTGAGTGCGAGAGAGTCTGAGAGAAACAGTGACAGAGACACAGACAGACATACAGTGAGAGAGACAGATAGCAGGGGACCGAAAGATAGTGGTGTGAGTGAGAGAGAAATACTGAGAGAAACAGAGACAGAGACACAGACAGACATACATTGATACAGAGAAAGGGAGAGGGTCAGATATACAGTGGTGTGAGTGAGAGAGAGACAGAGAGAAACAGAGACAGAGACACAGACAGACATAAAGTGACGATGAGAGAGAGGGAGAGGGACGGAGAGATAGTGGTGTGAGTGAGAGGGAGAGACTGGGAGAAACACAGACAGAGACACAGACAGACATACAATGACAGAGAAAGAGGTAGAGGGACTGAGCGAAAGTGGTGTGAGTGAGAGAGACTGAGAGTAACAGAGACAGAGACACAGACAGACACAGAGTGACAGAGAGAGAGGGAGAGGGACAGAGAGATATTGGCATGACTGAGAGAGAGACTGAGAGAAACAGTGACAGAGACACAGACAGACATACAATGACAGAGAGAGAGGGACAGAGAGATAGTGGTGTGAGTGAGAGCGAGACTGAGAGAAACAGCGACACAGACAAGACAGACATACAGTGATATTTAGAGAGCGGGGGTCAGAGAGATAGTGGTGTGAGTGAGAGAGAGACTGAGAGTAACCGTGACAGATATACAGACAGACATACAGTGACAGAGACAGAAAAGAAGTGGGACAGAGAGATAGTGGTGTGAGTGAGAGAGACTGAGAGAAACAGAGACAGAGACACAGACAGGCATACAATGACAGAGCGAGAGGGAGAGGGACAGAGAGATAGTGGTGTGAGTGAGAGAGAGAATGAGAGAAACAGAGACTGAGACAGAGACGGACATAAAGTGACGGAGAGAGAGAGGGAGAGGTACGGAGAGATAGTGGTGTGAGTGAGACAGAGACTGAGAGAAACAGAGACAGAGACACAGACAGGCATACAGTGACAGAGAGAGAGGGTGAGGGACATAGATATAGTGGTGTGAGTGAGAGAGAGACTGAGAGAAACAGAGACAGAGACACAGTCAAACATACAGTGACAGAGACAGAGAGAGAGGGACAGAAAGAAAATGGTGTGAGTGAGAGAGAGACTGCGAGAAACAGAGACAGAGACACAGACAGACATAAAGTGACGATGAGAGAGAGGGAGATGGATGGAGAGATAGTGGTGTGAGTGAGAGAGAGACTGAGAGAAACAGAGACAGAGACACAGACTGATATACAGTGACAGAGAAAGAGGTAGAGGGACAGAGAGATAGTGGTGTGAGTGAGAGAGAGAGTGAGAGTAACAGAGACTGAGACACAGACAGACATACAGTGACATTTAGAGAGCGGGGGTCAGAGAGATAGTGGTGTGAGTGAGAGAGAGACTGAGAGAAACAGTGACAGATACACAGACAGACATACAGTGACAGAGACAGAAAGGGAGAGGGCAGAGACATAGTGGTGTGAATGAGAGAGAGACTGAGAGAAACAGAGACAATGACACAGACAGACATACAGTGACAGAGAGAGAGGGAGAGGGACGGAGAGATAGTGGTGTGAGTGAGAAAGAGACTGAGAGAAACAGAGACAGAGACACAGACAGACATACAGTGACAGAGAAACAGAGAGAGGGACAGAGAGATAATGGTGTGAGTGAGAGAGAGACTGAGAGAAACAGAGACAGAGACACAGACAGACATACAGAGAGAGAGAGAGGAAGAGGGACAGAGAGATAGTGGTAAGAGTGAGAGAGAGAGACTGAGAAAAACAGTAACAGAAACACAGACAAAAATACAGTGACAGAGAGATAGCGGGCGACAGAGAGATAGTGGTGTGAGTGCGAGAGAGACTGAGAGAAACAGTGACAGAGACACAGACAGACATACAGTGAGAGAGAGAGATAGCAGGGGACAGAAAGATAGTGGTGTGAGTGAGAGAGAGACTGACAGAAACAGAGACAGAGACACAGACAGCCATGCAGTGACAGAGAAAGAGAGAGAGAGAGAGAGAGAGAGAGAGAGAGAGAGAGAGAGAGAGAGAGAGAGAGAGAGAGAGAGAAGGACAGAATAATAGTGCTGTGAGTGCGAGAGAGACTGAGACAAACAGTGACAGAGACACAGACAGACATACAGTGACCGAGAGAGAGAGGGAGAGGGACAGAGAGATAGTGGTGTGAGTGAGAGAGAGACTGAGATAAACAGAGACAGAGACACAGACAGAGATACAGTGACAGAGAGAGATAGAGTGCGACAGAGAGATAGTGGTGTGAGTGAGAGCGAGACTGAGAGAAACAGAGACAGAGACACAGACATACATACGTTGACAGAGATAGAGAGGGAGAGCGACAGAGAGATAGTGGTGTGAGTGAGAGAGAGACATGGAGAAACAGACACAGAGACAAAGACAGACAAACAGTGACAGTGGGAGAGAGGGACAGAGAGATAGTGGGGTTTGTAAGATAGAGACTGAAAAAACATTGACAGAGACACAGACAGACATACAGAGAGGGAGAGGGACAGAGATATAGTGGTGTGAGTGAGAGATAGACTGAGAGAAACAGAGACAGAGACACAGACAGACATACCGTGACAGAGAGAGAGATAGAGAGAGGGACAGAGAGATAGTGGTGTGAGTGAGAGAGAGACTGAGAGTAACAGAGACAGAGATACAGTGACAGAGAGAGAGAAGGAGAAAAACAGAGAGAGAGTGGTGTGAGTGAGAGAGAGACTGAGAGAAACAACGAAGAGACACAGACAGACATACAGTGACAGAGAGAGAGGTACAGAGAGATAGTGGTGTGAGTGAGAGAGGGACTGAGAGAAACTGTGACAGAGACACAGACAGACATACAGAGAGAGAGAGGGAGAGGGACAGAGAGATAGTGGTGTGAGTGAGAGAGAAACTGAGAGAAACAGTGACAGACACACTACAGACACACAGTGAAAGGAAGAGAGGGACAGAGAGATAGTGGTGTGAGTGCGAGAGAGACTGAGAGAAACAGTGACAGAGACACAGACAGACATACAGTGAGAGAGACAGATAGCAGGGGACCGAAAGATAGTGGTGTGAGTGAGAGAGAAATACTGAGAGAAACAGAGACAGAGACACAGACAGACATACAGTGATACAGAGAAAGGGAGAGGGACAGATATACAGTGGTGTGAGTGAGAGAGAGACAGAGAGAAACAGAGACAGAGACACAGACAGACATAAAGTGACGATGAGAGAGAGGGAGAGGGACGGAGAGATAGTGGTGTGAGTGAGAGAGAGAGACTGAGAGAAACAAGACAGAGACACAGACAGACATACAGTGATAGAGAGAAATGGAGAGGGTTAGATATATATTGGTGCGAGTGAGAGAGAGACTGAGAGAAACAAAGACAGAGACACAGACAAACCAAAAGTGACGATGAGAGAGATGAAGAGGGATGGAGCGATAGTGGTGTGAGTGAGAAAGAGACTGAGAGAAACACAGACAGAGACACAGACAGACATACAGTGACAGAGATAGAGGTAGAGGCACAGAGCGAAAGTGGTGTGAGTGAGAGAGACTGAGAGTAACAGAGACAGAGACACAGACAGACATAGAGTGACAGAGAGAGAGGGAGAGGGACAGAGAGATAGTGGTATGAGTGAGAGAGAGACTGAGAGAAACAGTGACAGAGACACAGACAGACATACAATGACAGAGAGAGAGGGACAGAGAGATAGTTGTGTGAGTGAGAGCGAGACTGAGAGAAACAGCGACACAGACACAGACAGACATACAGTGATATTTAGAGAGCGGGGGTCAGAGAGATAGTGGTGTGAGTGAGAGAGAGACTTGGAGTAACCGTGACAGATATACAGACAGACATACAGTGACAGAGACAGAAAAGGAGTGGGACAGAGAGATAATGGTGTGAGTGAGAGAGACTGAGAGAAACAGAGACAGAGACACAGACAGGCATACAGTGACAGAGCGAGAGGGAGAGGGACAGAGAGATAGTGGTGTGAGTGAGAGAGAGAATGAGAGAAACAGAGACTGAGACAGAGACGGACATAAAGTGACGGAGAGAGAGAGGGAGAGGGACGGAGAGATAGTGGTGTGAGTGAGAAAGAGACTAAGAGAAACAGAGACAGAGACACAGACAGACATACAGTGACAGAGAAAGAGGGAGAGGGACAGAGAGATAGTGGTGTGAGTGAGAGAGAGAGTGAGAGAAACAGCTACAGAGACACAGACAGACATACAGTGACGGAGAGAGAGGGAGTGGGACGGAGAGATACTGGTGTGAGTGAGAGAGAGACTGCGAAACAGAGACAGAGACACAGACAGGCATACAGTGACAGAGAGAGAGGGTGAGGGACATAGATATAGTGGTGTGATGAGAGAGAGACTGAGAGAAACAGTGACAGATATACAGACAGACAGAAAGTTATAGAGAGAGAGGGACTGAGAGATAATGGTGTGAGTAAGAGAGGGATTGAGCGAAACAGAAACAGAGACACAGACAGACATGCAGAAATAGGGAGAGAGCGGTGGACAGAGAGATAGTGGTGTGAGTGAGAGAGAGACTGAGAAAAACTGTGACAGAGACACAGACAGACATACAGTGACTGAGAGAGAGAGAGGGACAGAGAGATAGTGGCGTGAGTGAGGGACTGAGAGAAACAGTGACAGAGACACAGACAGACATACACAGAGAGACATGGAGAGGGATAGAGAGATAGTGGTGTGAGTGCGAGAGAGACTTAGAGAAAGAGAGACCGAGACAGAGATAGACAGACAGTGACAGAGAGATATCGGTGGACAGACAGATAGTGGTGTGATTGAGAGAGAGACTGAGAGAAACAGAGACAGAGACACAGACAAACATACAGTGACAGAGGTAGAGAGAGAGGGACAGAAATAAAATGGTGTGAGTGAGAGAGAGACTGCGAGAAACAGAGACAGAGACACAGACAGACATACAGTGACAGAGAAAGAGAGAGAGGGACAGAGAGATAGTGGGGTGAGTGAGAGAGAGACTGGGAGAAACAGAGACAGAGACACAGACAGACATACAGAGAGAGAGAGAGGAAGAGGGACAGAGAGATAGTGGTAAGAGTGAGAGAGAGAGACTGAGAGAAACAGTGACAGAGACACAGAGGGACAAACAGTGACAGAGAGAGAGAGAGAGAGGGAAAGAAAGACATATTGGTGTAAGTTAGAGAGAGACTAAGAGAAACATAGACTGAGACACAGACACACATAGAGTGACAGAAACAGAGGTAGAGAGACAGAGAGATAGTAGTGTGAGTGAGTGAGAGAAACTGAGAGAAACAGTGACAGACACAGACAGACATACAGAGAGAGAGAGGGAGAGGGACAGAGAGATAGTGATGTGAGTGAAAGAGAGACTGAGAGAAAAAGAGAGAGAGACACAGACAGACATACAGTGACAGAGAGAGAGGGACAGAGAGATAGTTGTGTGAGTGAGAGCGAGACTGAAAGAAACAGAGACACAGACACAGACAGACATATATTGAAAGAGATATAGCGGGGGACAGAGAGATAGTGGTGTGAGTGAGATAGAGACTGAGAGTAACAGAGACAGAGACACAGACAGACATAAAGTGACGATGAGAGAGAGGGAGAGGGACGGAGAGATAGTGGTGTGAGTGAGAGAGAGACTGAGAGAAACAGTGACAGACACAGACAGACATACAGAGAGAGAGAGGGAGAGGGACAGAGAGATAGTGATGTGAGTGAAAGAGAGACTGAGAGAAAAAGAGAGAGAGACACAGACAGACATACAGTGACAGAGAGAGAGGGACAGAGAGATAGTGGTGTGAGTGAGAGCGAGACTGAAAGAAACAGAGACACAGACACAGACAGGCATACATTGACAGAGAGAGAGGGAGAGGGACAGAGAGATAGTGGTGTGAGTGAGTGAGAGAATGAGAGAAACAGAGACTGAGACACAGACAGACATACAGTGACAGAGAGAGAGGGAGAGGGACGGAGAGATAGTGGTGTGAGTGAGAAAGAGACTGAGAGAAACAGAGACAGAGACAAAGACAGATATACAGTGACAGAGAAAGAGAGAGAGGGACAGAGAGATAGTGGTGTGAGTGAGAGAGAGACTGTGAGAAACAGAGACAGAGACACAGACAGACATACAGAGAGAGAGAGAGGGAGATGGATGGAGAGATAGTGGTGTGAGTGAGAGAGAGACTGAGAGAAACAGAGACAGAGACACAGACAGACATACAGTGACAGAGAAAGAGGTAGAGGGACAGAGAGATAGTGGTGTGAGTGAGAGAGAGAGTGAGAGAAACAGAGACTGAGACACAGATAGACATTCAGTGACATTTCGAGAGCGGGGGTCAGAGAGTACGTGGTGTGAGTGAGAGAGAGACTGAGAGAAACAGTGACAGATACACAGACAGACATACAGTGACAGAGACAGAAAGGGAGAGGACAGAGAGATAGTGGTGTGAGTGGGAGAGAGACTAAGAGAAACAGAGACAGAGACACAGACAGACATACAGTGACAGAGAGAGAGAGAGTGGGACAGAGAGATAGTGGTGTGAGTGAGAGAGAGAATGAGAGAAACAGAGACTGAGACACAGACAAACATACAGTGACAGAGAAAGTGAGAGAGGGAAAGAGAGGTAGTGGTGTGAGTGAGAGAGAGACTGAGAGAAACAGAGACAGAGACACAGACAGACATACAGTGACAGAGAGAGAGGGAGTGAGACGGAGAGATAGTGGTGTGAGTGAGAGAGAGACTGAGAGAAACAGTGACAGAGACACAGACAGACATACAGAGAGAGAGAGGAAGAGGGACAGAGAGTTGGTGGTAAGAGTGAGACTGAGAGAAACAGTGACAGAGACACAGAGTGACAAACAGTGACAGAGAGAGAGAGAGAGAGGGACAGAAAGACATATTGGTGTAAGTTAGAGAGAGACTGAGAGAAACAGATACTGAAACACAGACACACATAGAGTGACAGAAACAGAGGTAGAGAGACAGAGAGATAGTAGTGTGAGTGAGTGAGAGAAACTGAGAGAAACAGTGACAGACACAGACAGACATACAGAGAGAGAGAGGGAGAGGGACAGAGAGATAGTGATGTGAGTGAACGAGAGACTGAGAGAAAAAGAGAGAGAGACAAAGACAGACATACAGTGACAGAGAGAGTGGTACAGAGAGATAGTGGTGTGAGTGAGAGAGAGACTGAGTGAAATAGTGACAGAGACACAGACAGACATACAGTGACAGAGAGAGAGGGACAGAGAGATAGTTGTGTGAGTGAGAGCGAGACTGAAAGAAACAGAGACACAGACACAGACAGACATATATTGAAAGAGATATAGCGGGGGTCAGAGAGATAGTGGTGTGAGTGAGATAGAGACTGAGAGAAACAGAGACAGAGACACAGACAGACATAAAGTGACGATGAGAGAGAGGGAGAGGGACGGAGAGATAGTGGTGTGAGTGAGAGAGAGACTGAGAGAAACAGTGACAGAGACACAGACAGACATACACAGAGAGACATGGAGAGGGACAGAGAGATAGTGGTGTGAGTGCGAGAGAGACTTAGAGAAAGAGAGACCGAGACAGAGATAGACAGACAGTGACAGAGAGATATCGGGGGACAGACAGATAGTGGTGTGATTGAGAGAGAGACTGAGAGAAACAGAGACAGAGACACAGACAAACATACAGTGACAGAGATAGAGAGAGAGGGACAGAAATAAAATGGTGTGAGTGAGAGAGAGACTGCGAGAAACAGAGACAGAGACACAGACAGACATACAGTGACAGAGAAAGAGAGAGAGGGACAGAGAGATAGTGGTGTGAGTGAGAGAGAGACTGGGAGAAACAGAGACAGAGACACAGACAGACATACAGAGAGAGAGAGAGGAAGAGGGACAGAGAGATAGTGGTAAGAGTGAGAGAGAGAGACTGAGAGAAACAGTGACAGAGACACAGAGGGACAAACAGTGACAGAGAGAGAGAGAGAGAGGGACAGAAAGACATATTGGTGTAAGTTAGAGAGAGACTAAGAGAAACATAGACTGAGACACAGACACACATAGAGTGACAGAAACAGAGGTAGAGAGACAGAGAGATAGTAGTGTGAGTGAGTGAGAGAAACTGAGAGAAACAGTGACAGACACAGACAGACATACAGAGAGAGAGAGGGAGAGGGACAGAGAGATAGTGATGTGAGTGAAAGAGAGACTGAGAGAAAAAGAGAGAGAGACACAGACAGACATACAGTGACAGAGAGAGAGGGACAGAGAGATAGTGGTGTGAGTGAGAGCGAGACTGAAAGAAACAGAGACACAGACACAGACAGGCATACATTGACAGAGAGAGAGGGAGAGGGACAGAGAGATAGTGGTGTGAGTGAGTGAGAGAATGAGAGAAACAGAGACTGAGACACAGACAGACATACAGTGACAGAGAGAGAGGGAGAGGGACGGAGAGATAGTGGTGTGAGTGAGAAAGAGACTGAGAGAAACAGAGACAGAGACAAAGACAGATATACAGTGACAGAGAAAGAGAGAGAGGGACAGAGAGATAGTGGTGTGAGTGAGAGAGAGACTGTGAGAAACAGAGACAGAGACACAGACAGACATACAGAGAGAGAGAGAGGGAGATGGATGGAGAGATAGTGATGTGAGTGAGAGAGAGACTAAGAGAAACAGAGACAGAGACACAGACAGACATACAGTGACAGAGAAAGAGGTAGAGGGACAGAGAGATAGTGGTGTGAGTGAGAGAGAGAGTGAGAGAAACAGAGACTGAGACACAGATAGACATACAGTGACATTTCGAGAGCGGGGGTCAGAGAGATCGTGGTGTGAGTGAGAGAGAGACTGAGAGAAACAGTGACAGATACACAGACAGACATACAGTGACAGAGACAGAAAGGGAGAGGACAGAGAGATAGTGGTGTGAGTGGGAGAGAGACTAAGAGAAACAGAGACAGAGACACAGACAGACATACAGTGACAGAGAGAGAGAGAGAGGGACAGAGAGATAGTGGTGTGAGTGAGAGAGAGAATGAGAGAAACAGAGACTGAGACACAGACAAACATACAGTGACAGAGAAAGTGAGAGAGGGAAAGAGAGGTAGTGGTGTGAGTGAGAGAGAGACTGAGAGAAACAGTGACAGAGACACAGACAGACATACAGAGAGAGAGAGGAAGAGGGACAGAGAGATAGTGGTAAGAGTGAGACTGAGAGAAACAGTGACAGAGACACAGAGGGACAAACAGTGACAGAGAGAGAGAGAGAGAGGGACAGAAAGACATATTGGTGTAAGTTAGAGAGAGACTGAGAGAAACAGATACTGAAACACAGACACACATAGAGTGACAGAAACAGAGGTAGAGAGACAGAGAGATAGTAGTGTGAGTGAGTGAGAGAAACTGAGAGAAACAGTGACAGACACAGACAGACATACAGAGAGAGAGAGTGAGAGGGACAGAGAGATAGTGATGTGAGTGAACGAGAGACTGAGAGAAAAAGAGAGAGAGACACAGACAGACATACAGTGACAGAGAGAGTGGTACAGAGAGATAGTGGTGTGAGTGAGAGAGAGACTGAGAGAAATAGTGACAGAGACACAGACAGACATACAGTGACAGAGAGAGAGGGACAGAGAGATAGTTCTGTGAGTGAGAGCGAGACTGAAAGAAACAGAGACACAGACACAGACAGACATATATTGAAAGAGATATAGCGGGGGACAGAGAGATAGTGGTGTGAGTGAGATAGAGACTGAGAGAAACAGAGACAGAGACACAGACAGACATAAAGTGACGATGAGAGAGAGGGAGAGGGACGGAGAGATAGTGGTGTGAGTGAGAGAGAGACTGAGAGAAAGAGAGACAGAGACACAGACAGACATGCAGTGACAGAGAGAGAGGGAGAGGGACAGAGAGATAGTGGTGTGAGTGAGAGAGATTCTGAGAGAAACAGTGAGAGAGACACAGACAGACAAACAGTGACAGAGAGAGAGGGACAGAGAGATAGGGGTGTGAGTCAGAGAGTAACTGAGAGAAACATTGACATAGACACAGACAGACATACAGAGAGACAGTGGGAGAGGGACAGAGAGATAGTGGTGTGAGTGAGAGAGAGACTGAGAGAAACAGTGACACAGACACAAACAGATATATAGTGACAGTGAGAGAGGGACAGAGAGATAGTGGTGTGAGTGAGAGCGAGACTGAGAGAAACAGAGACACAGACACAGACAGACATACGGTGACAGAGAGATAGCGGGGGACAGAGAGATAGTGTTGTGAGTGAGATAGAGACTGAGAGAAACAGAGACAGAGACACAGACAGACATATAGTGATAGAGAGAAAGTGAGAGGGACAGAGATACAGAGGTGTGAGTGAGAGAGAGACTGAGAGAAACAGAGACAGAGACACAGACAGACATAAAGTGACGGAGAGAGAGAGGGAGAGGGACGGAGAGATAGTGGTGCGAGTGAGGGAGAGAATGAGAGAAACAGAGACATAGACACAGACAGACATACAGTGACAGAGAACGAGGGAGAGGGACAGAGAGATAGTGGTGTGAGTGAGAGAGAAACTGAGAGATACAGAGACAGAGACACAGACAGACATAAAGTGACGATGAGAGAGAGGGAGATGGATGGAGAGATAGTGGTGTGAGTGAGAGAGAGACTGAGAGAAACAGAGACAGAGACACAGACTGATACACAGTGACAGAGAAAGAGGTAGAGGGACAGAGAGATAGTGGTGTGAGTGAGAGAGAGAGTGAGAGAAACAGAGACTGAGACACAGACAGACATACAGTGACATTTAGAGAGCGGGGGTCAGAGAGATAGTGGTGTGAGTGAGAGAGAGACTGAGAGAAACAGTGACAGATACACAGACAGACATACAGTGACAGAGACAGAAAGGGAGAGGACAGTGAAATAGTGGTGTGAGTGAGCGAGAGACTGAGAGAAACAGAGACAGAGACTCAGACAGACATACAGTGACAGAGAGAGAGGGAGAGGGACAGAGAGATAGTGGTGTGAGTGAGTGAGAGAATGAGAGAAACAGAGACTGAGACACAGACAGACATACAGTGACAGAGAGAGAGGTAGAGGGACAGAGAGATAGTGGTGTGAGTGAGAGAGAGAGTGAGAGAAACAGAGACTGAGACACAGACAGACATACAGTGACATTTCGAGAGCGGGGGTCAGAGAGATAGTTGTGTGAGTGAGAGAGAGACTGAGAGAAACAGTGACAGATACACAGACAGACATACAGTGACAGAGACAGAAAGGGAGAGGACAGAGAGATAGTGGTGTGAGTGGGAGAGAGACTAAGAGAAACAGAGACAGAGACACAGACAGACATACAATGACAGAGAGAGAGAGAGAGGGACAGAGAGATAGTGGTGTGAGTGAGAGAGAGAATGAGAGAAACAGAGACTGAGACGCAGACAGACATACAATGACAGAGAGAGAGGGAGAGGGACGGAGAGATAGTGGTGTGAGTGAGAGAGAGACTGAGACAAACAGAGACAGAGACACAGACAGGCATACAATGACAGAGAGAGAGGGAAAGGGACGGAGAGATAGTGGTGTGAGTGAGAAAGAGACTGAGAGAAACAGAGACAGAGACACAGACAAACATACAGTGACAGAGAAAGTGAGAGAGGGAAAGAGAGGTAGTGGTGTGAGTGAGAGAGAGACTGAGAGAAACAGAGACAGAGACACAGACAGACATACAGTGACAGAGAGAGAGGGAGTGAGACGGAGAGATAGTGGTGTGAGTGAGAGAGAGACTGAGAGAAACAGTGACAGAGACACAGACAGACATACAGAGAGAGAGAGGAAGAGGGACAGAGAGATAGTGGTAAGAGTGAGACTGAGAGAAACAGTGACAGAGACACAGAGGGACAAACAGTGACAGAGAGAGAGGGAGAGGGACAGAAAGACATATTGGTGTAAGTTAGAGAGAGACTGAGAGAAACAGATACTGAAACACAGTCACACATAGAGTGACAGAAACAGAGGTAGAGAGACAGAGAGATAGTAGTGTGAGGGAGTGAGAGAAACTGAGAGAAACAGTGACAGACACAGACAGACATACAGAGAGAGAGAGGGAGAGGGACAGAGAGATAGTGTTGTGAGTGAATGAGAGACTGAGTGAAAAAGAGAGAGAGATACAGACAGACATACAGTGACAGAGAGAGTGGTACAGAGAGATAGTGGTGTGAGTGAGAAAGAGACTGAGAGAAATAGTGACAGAGACACAGTCAGATATACAGTGACAGAGAGAGAGGGACAGAGAGATAGTTGTGTGAGTGAGAGCGAGACTGAAAGAAACAGAGACACAGACACAGACAGACATATATTGAAAGAGATATAGCGGGGGACAGAGAGATAGTGGTGTGAGTGAGAGAGACTGAGAGAAACAGAGACAGAGACACAGACAGACATAAAGTGACGATGAGAGAGAGGGAGAGGGACGGAGAGATAGTGGTGTGAGTGAGAGAGAGACTGAGAGAAAGAGAGACAGAGACACAGACAGACATACAGTGACAGAGAGAGAGGGAGAGGGACAGAGAGATAGTGGTGTGAGTGAGAGAGATTCTGAGAGAAACAGTGAGAGAGACACAGACAGACAAACAGTGACAGAGAGAGAGGGACAGAGAGATAGGGGTGTGAGTCAGAGAGAAACTGAGAGAAACATTGACATAGACACAGACAGACATACAGAGAGACAGTGGGAGAGGGACAGAGAGATAGTGGTGTGAGTGAGAGAGAGACTGAGAGAAACAGTGACACAGACACAAACAGACATATAGTGACAGTGAGAGAGGGACAGAGAGATAGTGGTGTGAGTGAGAGCGAGACTGAGAGAAACAGAGACACAGACACAGACAGACATACGGTGACAGAGAGATAGCGGGGGACAGAGAGATAGTGGTGTGAGTGAGAGAGAGAGACTGAGTGAAACAGAGACAGAGACACAGACAGACATACAGCGATAGAGAGAAAGGGAGATGGTCAGAGATATAATGGTGTGAGTGAGAGAGAGACTGAGAGAAACAGAGACAGAGACACAGACAGACATACAGTGACAGAGAGAGAGTTAGAGGGACAGAGAAATAGTGGTGTGAGTGAGAGAAAGAGACTGAGAGAAAAAGAGAGAGAGACACAGACAGACATACAGTGACAGAGAGAGTGGTACAGAGAGATAGTGGTGTGAGTGAGAGCGAGACTGAAAGAAACAGAGACACAGACACAGACAGACATACATTGACAGAGATATAGCGGGATACAGATAGATAGTGGTGTGAGTGAGAGAGAGAGACTGAGAGAAACAGAGACAGAGACACAGACAGACATAAAGTGACGATGAGAGAGAGGGAGAGGGACGGAGAGCTAGTGTTGTGAGTGAGAGAGAGACTGAGAGTAACAGAGACAGAGACACAGACAGACATACAGTGACAGGGAGAGAGGGAGAGGGACAGAGAGATAGTGGCGTGATTGAGAGAGATTCTGAGAGAAACAGTGAAAGAGACACAGACAGACATACAGTAACAGAAATAGAGGGACAGAGAGATAGGGGTGTGAGTCAGAGAGAAACTGAGAGAAACAGTGACATAGACACAGACAGACATACAGAGAGACAGAGGGAGAGGGACAGAGAGATAGTCGTGTGAGTGAGAGAGAGACTGAGAGAAACAGAGACACAGACACAAACAGACATACAGTGACAGAGAGAGAGGAACAGAGAGATAGTGGTGTGAGTGAGAGCGAGACTGAGAGAAACAGAGACACAGACACAGACAGACATAAAGTGACGATGAGAGAGAGGGAGAGGGACGGAGAGATAGTGGTGTGAGTGAGAGAGAGACTGAGAGAAAGAGAGACAGAGACTCAGACAGACATACAGTGACAGAGAGAGAGGGAGAGGGACAGAGAGATAGTGGTGTGAGTGAGAGAGATTCTGAGAGAAACAGTGAGAGAGACACAGACAGACAAACAGTGACAGAGAGAGAGGGACAGAGAGATAGGGGTGTGAGTCAGAGAGAAACTGAGAGAAACATTGACATAGACACAGACAGACATACAGAGAGACAGTGGGAGAGGGATAGAGAGATAGTGGTGTGAGTGAGAGAGAGACTGAGAGAAACAGTGACACAGACACAAACAGACATATAGTGACAGTGAGAGAGGGACAGAGAGATAGTGGTGTGAGTGAGAGCGAGACTGAGAGAAACAGAGACACAGACACAGACAGACATACGGTGACAGAGAGATAGCGGGGGACAGAGAGATAGTGTTGTGAGTGAGAGAGAGACTGAGAGAAACAGAGACAGAGACACAGACAGACATATAGTGATAGAGAAAAAGTGAGAGGGACAGAGATACAGAGGTGTGAGTGAGATAGAGACTGAGAGAAACAGAGACAGAGACACAGACAGACATAAAGTGACGGAGAGAGAGAGGGAGAGAACGGAGAGATAGTGGTGTGAGTGAGGGAGAGAATGAGAGAAACAGAGACAGAGACACAGACAGACATACAGTGACAGAGAACGAGGGAGAGGGACAGAGAGATAGTGGTGTGAGTGAGAGAGAGACTGAGAGAAACAGAGACAGAGACACAGACAGACATAGAGTGACAAAGAGAAGGACAGAGGGATAGTGGTGTGAGTGAGAGAGAGACTAAGAGAAACAGAGACACAGACACAGACAGACATACAGAGAGAGAGAGAGAGAGGGACAGAGAGATAGTGGTGTGAGTGAGAGAGAGACTGAGAGAAACAGAGACAGAGACACAGACAGACATACAGTGACAAAGAGAAGGACAGAGGGATAGTGATGTGAGTGATAGAGAGACTGAGAGAAACAGTGACAGAGACACAGACAGACATACAGAGAGAGAGAGAGGGAGAGGGACAGAGAGATAGTTGTGTGAGTGAGAGCGAGACTGAAAGAAACAGAGACACAGACACAGACAGACATACAGTGACAGAGAGATAGCGGGGGACAGAGAGATAGTGGTGTGAGTGAGAGAGAGAGACTGAGTGAAACAGAGACAGAGACACAGACAGACATACAGCGATAGAGAGAAAGGGAGATGGTCAGAGATATAATGGTGTGAGTGAGAGAGAGACTGAGAGAAACAGAGACAGAGACACAGACAGACATACAGTGACAGAGAGAGAGTTAGAGGGACAGAGAAATAGTGGTGTGAGTGAGAGAGAGAGACTGAGAGAAAAAGAGAGAGAGACACAGACAGACATACAGTGACAGAGAGAGTGGTACAGAGAGATAGTGGTGTGAGTGAGAGCGAGACTGAAAGAAACAGAGACACAGACACAGACAGACATACATTGACAGAGATATAGCGGGATACAGATGGATAGTGGTGTGAGTGACAGAGAGAGACTGAGAGAAACAGAGACAGAGACACAGACAGACATAAAGTGACGATGAGAGAGAGGGAGAGGGACGGAGAGCTACTGATGTGAGTGAGAGAGAGACTGAGAGTAACAGTGACAGAGACACAGAGGGACAAACAGTGAGAGAGAGAGAGAGAGAGAGGGACAGAAAGACATATTGGTGTAAGTTAGAGAGAGACTGAGAGAAACTTAGACTGAGACACAGACACACATAGAGTGACAGAAACAGAGGTAGAGAGACAGAGAGATAGTAGTGTGAGTGAGTGAGAGAAACTGAGAGAAACAGTGACAGACACAGACAGACATACAGAGAGAGAGAGGGAGAGGGACAGAGAGATAGAGATGTGAGTGATAGAGAGACTGGAGAAAAAGAGAGAGAGACACAGACAGACATACAGTGACAGAGAGAGAGGGACAGAGAAATAGTGGTGTGAGTGAGAGCGAGACTGAAAGAAACAGAGACACAGACACAGACAGACATACATTGACAGAGATATAGCGGGGGACAGAGAGATAGTGGTGTGAGTGAGAGAGAGAGACTGAGAGAAACAGAGACAGAGACACAGACAGACATAAAGTGACGATGAGAGAGAGGGAGAGGGACGGAGAGATAGTGGTGTGAGTGAGAGAGAGACGGAGAGAAACAGAGACAGAGACACAGACAGACATACAGTGACAGAGAGAGAGGGAGAGGGACAGAGAGATAGTGGTGTGAGTGAGAGAGATTCTGAGAGAAACTTTGAGAGAGACACAGACAGACAAACAGTGACAGAGAGAGAGGGACAGAGAAATAGGGGTGTGAGTCAGAGATAAACTGAGAGAAACAGTGACATAGACACAGACAGACATACAGAGAGACAGAGGGAGAGGGACAGAGAGATAGTGGTGTGATTGAGAGAGAGACTGAGAGAAACAGTGACAGAGAGACAAACAGACATATAGTGACAGAGAGAGAGGGACAGAGAGATAGTGGTATGAGTGAGAGCGAGACTGAGAGAAACAGAGACACAGACACAGACAGACATACGGTGACAGAGAGATAGCGGGGGACAGAGAGATAGTGTTGTGAGTGAGAGAGAGACTGAGAGAAACAGACAGAGACACAGACAGACATATAGTGATAGAGAAAAAGTGAGAGGGACAAAGATACAGTGGTGTGAGTGAGAGAGAGACTGAGAGAAACAGATACAGAGACACAGACATACATAAAGTGACGGAGAGAGAGGGAGAGGGACGGAGAGATAGTGGTGTGAGTGAGCGACAGAATGAGAGAAACAGAGACAGAGACACAGACAGACATACAGTGACAGGGAACGAGGGAGAGGGACGGAGAGATAGTGGTGTGAGTGAGAGAGAGACTGAGAGAAACAGAGACAGAGACACAGACAGGCATACAGTGACAGAGAGAGAGGGAGAGGGACAGAGAGATAGTGGTGTGAGTGAGAGAGAGACTGAGAGAAACAGTGAAAGAGACACAGACAGACATACAGTGACAGAGAGAGAGAGAGGGAGAGGGACAGAGAGATAGTGACATAGGCACAGACAGACATACATTGACAGAGAGAGAGGGACAGAGAGATAGTGGTGTGAGTGAGAGCGAGACTGAAAGAAACAGAGACACAGACACAGGCAGACATACATTGACAGAGATATAGCGGGGGACAGAGAGATAGTGGTGTGAGTGAGAGAGAGAGACTGAGAGAAACAGAGACAGAGACACACACAGACATAAAGTGACGATGAGAGAGAGGGAGAGGGACGGAGAGATAGTGGTGTGACTGAGAGAGATTCTGAGAGAAACAGTGAGAGAGACACAGACAGACAAACAGTGACAGAGAGAGAGGGACAGAGAGATAGGGGTGTGAGTCAGAGAGAAACTGAGAGAAACAGTGACATAGACACAGACAGACATACAGAGAGACAGAGGGAGAGGGACAGAGAGATAGTGGTGTGAGTGAGAGAGAGACTGAGAGAAACAGTGACAGAGAGACAAACAGACATATAGTGACAGAGAGAGAGGGACAGAGAGATAGTAGTATGAGTGAGAGAGATTCTGAGAGAACCAGTGAAAGTGACACAGGCAGACATACAGTGACAGAGAGAGAGGGACAGAGAGATAGGGGGGGTGTGAGTCAGAGAGAAACTGAGAGAAACAGTGACATAGATATAGACAGACATACAGAGAGACAGAGCGAGAGGGACAGAGAGATAGTCGTGCGAGTGAGAGAGAGACTGAAGAAACAGTGACAAAGGCACAAACAGACATATCGTGACAGAGAGAGAGGGACAGAGAGATAGTGGTGTGAGTGAGAGTGAGACTGAGAGAAACAGTGACAGAGAGAGACAAACAGACATATAATGACAGAGAGAGAGGGACAGAGAGATAGTGGTGTGAGTGAGAGAGATTCTGAGAGAAACAGAGACAGAGACACAGACAGACATACAGTGACAGAGAAAGAGGTAGAGGGACAGAGAGATAGTGGTGTGAGTGAGAGAGAGAGTGAGAGAAACAGAGACTGAGACACAGACAGACATACAGTGACATTTCGAGAGCGGGGGTCAGAGAGATAGTGGTGTGAGTGAGAGAGAGACTGAGAGAAACAGTGACAGATACAGAGACAGACATACAGTGACAGAGACAGAAAGGGGGAGGACAGAGAGATAGTGGTGTGAGTGGGAGAGAGACTAAGAGAAACAGAGACAGAGACACAGACAGACAAACAGTGACAGAGAGAGAGAGAGAGGGACAGAGAGATAGTGGTGTGAGTGAGAGAGAGAATGAGAGAAACAGAGACTGAGACACAGACAGACATACAATGACAGAGAGAGAGGGAGAGGGACGGAGAGATAGTGGTGTGAGTGAGAGAGAGACTGAGACAAACAGAGACAGAGACACAGACAGGCATACAGTGACAGAGAGAGAGGGAGAGGGATGGAGAGATAGTGGTGTGAGTGAGAAAGAGACTGAGAGAAACAGAGACAGAGACACAGACAAACATACAGTGACAGAGAAAGTGAGAGAGTGAAAGAGAGGTAGTGGTGTGAGTGAGAGAGAGACTGAGAGAAACAGAGACAGAGACACAGACAGACATACAGTGACAGAGAGAGAGGGAGTGAGACGGAGAGATAGTGGTGTGAGTGAGAGAGAGACTGAGAGGAACAGCGACCGAGACACAGACAGACATACAGAGAGAGAGAGGAAGAGGGACAGAGAGATAGTGGTAAGAGTGAGAGAGAGAGACTGAGAGAAACAGTGACAGAGACACAGAGGGACAAACAGTGACAGAGAGAGAGAGAGAGGGACAGAAAGACATATTGGTGTAAGTTAGAGAGAGACTGAGAGAAACAGATACTGAAACACAGACCCACATAGAGTGACAGAAACAGAGGTAGAGAGACAGAGAGATAGTAGTGTGAGTGAGTGAGAGAAACTGAGTGAAACAGTGACAGACACAGACAGACATACAGAGAGAGAGAGGGAGAGGGACAGAGAGATAGTGATGTGAGTGAAAGAGAGACTGAGTGAAAAAGAGAGAGAGACACAGACAGACATACAGTGACAGAGAGAGTGGTACAGAGAGATAGTGGTATGAGTGAGAGAGAGACTGAGAGAAATAGTGACAGAGACACAGACAGACATACAGTGACAGAGAGAGAGGGACAGAGAGATAGTTGGGTGAGTGAGAGCGAGACTGAAAGAAACAGAGACACAGACACAGACAGACATATATAGACAGAGATATGGCGGGGGACAGAGAGATAGTGGTGTGAGTGAGAGAGACTGAGAGAAACAGAGACAGAGACACAGACAGACATAAAGTGACGATGAGAGAGAGGGAGAGGGACGGAGAGATAGTGGTGTGAGTGAGAGAGAGACTGAGACAAACAGAGACAGAGACACAGACAGGCATACAATGACAGAGAGAGAGGGAGAGGGACAGAGAGATAGTGGTGTGAGTGAGAGAGATTCTGAGAGAAACAGTGAGAGAGACACAGACAGACAAACAGTGACAGAGAGAGAGGGACAGAGAGATAGGGGTGTGAGTCAGAGAGAAACTGAGAGAAATATTGACATAGCCACAGACAGACATATAGAGAGACAGTGGGAGAGGGACAGAGAGATAGTGGTGTGAGTGAGAGAGAGACTGAGAGAAACAGTGACAGAGACACAAACAGACATATAGTGACAGTGAGAGAGGGACAGAGAGATAGTGGTGTGAGTGAGAGCGAGACTGAAAGAAACAGAGACAGAGACACAGACAGACACACTGTGACAGAGGGAGAGGGTGACGGACAGGGAGATAGTGGTATGAGTGAGAGAGAGACTGAGAGAAAGAGTGACAGAGACACAGACAGACATTCAGTGACAAAGAGAAGGACAGAGGGATAGTGGTGTGAGTGAGAGAGAGACTGAGAGAAACAGAGACAGAGACACAGACAGACATACAGTGACAGAGAGAGAGAGAGGGAAAGGGACAGAGAGATAGTGGTGCGAGTGAGAGAGAGACTTAGAGAAACAGACACAGAGACACAGACAGACATACAGTGACAGAGAGCGAGAGGGACAGAGAGATAGTGGTGTGAGTGAGAGAGGGACTGAGAGAAACAGTGACAGAGACACAGACAGACAGAACGTTATAGAGAGAGAGGCACTGAGATATAGTGGTGTGAGTACGAGAGGGACTGAGAGATACAGAGACAGAGACACAGACAGACATGCAGAGATAGGAAGAGAGCGGGGGACAGAGAGATAGTGGTGTGAGTGAGAGAGAGACAGAGAGAAACAGTGACAGAGACACAGACAGACATACAGAGAGAGAGAGGAAGAGGGACAGAGAGATAGTGGTAAGAGTGAGAGAGAGAGACTGAGAGAAACAGTGACAGAGACACAGAGGGACAAACAGTGACAGAGAGAGAGAGAGAGGGACAGAAAGACATATTGGTGTAATTTAGAGAGAGACTGAGTGAAACAGATACTGAAACACAGACACACATAGAGTGACAGAAACAGAGGTAGAGAGACAGAGAGATAGTCGTGTGAATGAGTGAGAGAAACTGAGAGAAACAGTGACAGACACAGACAGACATACAGAGAGAGAGAGGGAGAGGGACAGAGAGATAGTGATGTGAGTGAAAGAGAGACTGAGTGAAAAAGAGAGAGAGACACAGACAGACAGACAGTGACAGAGAGAGTGTTACAGAGAGATAGTGGTGTGAGTGAGAGAGAGACTGAGAGAATCAGTGACAGAGACACAAACAGACATATAGTGACAGTGAGAGAGGGACAGAGAGATAGTTGTGTGAGTGAGAGCGAGACTGAAAGAAACAGAGACACAGACACAGACAGACATATATAGACAGAGATATAGCGGGGGACAGAGAGATAGTGGTGTGAGTGAGAGAGACTGAGAGAAACAGAGACAGAGACACAGACAGACATAAAGTGACGATGAGAGAGAGGGAGAGGGACGGAGAGATAGTGGTGTGAGTGAGAGAGAGACTGAGAGAAAGAGAGACAGAGACACAGACAGACATACAGTGACAGAGAGAGAGGGAGAGGGACAGAGAGATAGTGGTGTGAGTGAGAGAGATTCTGAGAGAAACAGTGAGAGAAACACAGACAGACAAACAGTGACAGAGAGAGAGGGACAGAGAGATAGGGGTGTGAGTCAGAGAGAAACTGAGAGAAATATTGACATAGACACAGACAGACATACAGAGAGACAGTGGGAGAGGGACAGAGAGATAGAGGTGTGAGTGAGAGAGAGACTGAGAGAAACAGTGACAGAGACACAAACAGACATATAGTGACAGTGAGAGAGGGACAGAGAGCTAGTGGTGTGAGTGAGAGCGAGACTGAGAGAAACAGAGACACAGACACAGACAGACATACAGTGACAGAGAAGGAGGGAGAGGGACAGAGAGATAGTGGTGTGAGTGAGAGAGAGACTGTGAGAAACAGAGACAGAGACACAGACAGACCTACAGTGACAAAGAGAAGGACAGAGGGATAGTGGTGTGAGGGAGAGAGAGACTGAGAGAAACAGAGACACTGACACAGACAGACATACAGAGAGAGAGAGAGAGAGGGACAGAGAGATAGTGGTGTGAGTGAGAGAGAGACTGAGAGAAACAGAGACACAGACACAGACAGACATACAGTGACAAAGAGAAGGACAGAGGGATAGTGGTGTGAGTGAGAGAGAGACTGAGAGAAACCGTGACAGAGACACAGACAGACATACAGAGAGAGAGAGGGAGAGGGACAGAGAGATAGTTGTGTGAGTGAGAGCGAGACTGAAAGAAACAGAGACACAGACACAGACAGACATACAGTGACAGAGTGATAGCGGGGGACAGAGAGATAGTGGTGTGAGTGAGAGCGAGAGACTGAGAGAAACAGAGACAGAGACACAGACAGACATACAGTGACAGAGAGAGAGTTAGAGGGACAGAGAAATAGTGGTGTGAGTGAGAGAGAGACTGAGAGAAAAAGAGAGAGAGACACAGACAGACATACAGTGACAGAGAGGTGGTACAGAGAGATAGTGGTGTGAGTGAGAGCGAGACTGAAAGAAACAGAGACACAGACACAGACAGACATACATTGACAGAGATATAGCGAGATACAGATAGATAGTGGTGTGAGTGAGAGAGAGAGACTGAGAGAAACAGAGACAGAGACACAGACAGACAATAGTGACGATGAGAGAGAGGGAGAGGGACGGAGAGCGAGTGTTGTGAGTGAGAGAGAGACTGAGACTAACAGTGAAAGAGACACAGAGAGACATACAATAACAGAGAGAGAGGGACAGAGAGATAGGGGTGTGAGTCAGAGAGAAACTGAGAGAAACAGTGACATAGACACAGACAGACATACAGAGAGACAGAGGGAGAGGGACAGAGAGATAGTCGTGTGAGTGAGAGAGAGACTGAGAGAAACAGTGACAGAGACACAAACAGACATACAGTGACAGAGAGAGAGGAACAGAGAGATAGTGGTGTGAGTGAGAGCGAGACTGAGAGAAACAGAGACACAGACACAGACAGACATACAGTGACAGAGAGAGAGGGAGAGGGACAGAGATAGTGGTGTGAGTGAGAGAGAGACTCAGAGAAACAGAGACAGAGACACAGACAGACATATAGTGATAGAGAGAAAGTGAGTGGGACAGAGATACAGTGGTGTGAGTGAGAGATAGACTGAGAGAAACAGAGACAGAGTCACAGACAGACATAAAGTGACGGAGAGAGAGAGTTAGAGGGACGGAGAGATAGTGGTGTGAGTGAGGGAGCGAATGAGAAAAACAGAGACAGAGACACATACAGACATACAGTGACAGAGAACGAGGGAGAGGGACAGAGAGATAGTGGTGTGAGTGAGAGAGAGACTGAGAGAAACAGAGACAGAGACACAGACAGGCATACAGTGACAGAGTGAGAGGGAGAGGGACAGAGAGATAGTGGTGCGAGTGAGAGAGAAACTGAGAGAAACAGAGACAGAGACACAGACAGACATACAGAGAGAGAGAGAGAGAGGGACAGAGAGATAGTGGTGTGAGTGAGAGAGAGACTGAGAGAAACAGAGACAGAGACACAGACAGACATACAGTGACAAAGAGAAGGACAGAGGGATTGTGGTGTGAGTGAGAGAGAGACTGAGGGAAACAGAGACACAGACACAGACAGACATACAGAGAGAGAGAGAGAGAGGGACAGAGAGATAGTGGTGTGAGTGAGAGAGAGACTGAGAGAAACAGAGACAGAGACACAGAAAGACATACAGTGACAAAGAGAAGGACAGAGGGATAGCGGTGTGAGTGAGAGAATGACTGAGAGAAAAAGAGACACAGACACAGAGAGACGTACAGAGAGAGAGAGAGAGGGACAGAG
Organism: Pristiophorus japonicus; assembly: GCF_044704955.1. Lineage (NCBI taxonomy): Eukaryota > Metazoa > Chordata > Chondrichthyes > Pristiophoridae > Pristiophorus > Pristiophorus japonicus. The sequence goes on from NC_092001.1 coordinate 5,571,298, forward strand.
AGATAGTGGTGTGAGTGAGAGAGAAAATGAGAGAAACAGAGACTGAGACACAGACAGACATACAGTGACATTTAGAGAGCGCGGGTCAGAGCGATTGTGGTGTGAGTGATAGAGAGACTGAGAGAAACAGTGAAAGAGACACAGACAGACATACATTGACAGAGAGAGAGAGAGGGAGAGGGACAGAGAGATCGTGGTGCGAATGAGCGAGAGACTGAGAGAAACAGACACAGAGACACAGACAGACATACAGTGACAGAGAGCGAGAGGGACAGAGAGATAGTGGTGTGAGTGAGAGAGGGACTGACAGAAACAGTGGCAGAGACACAGACAGACATACAGTGACAGAGAGAGGCGGACAGAGAGATAGTGGAGTGATTGAGAGAGAGACTGAAAGAAACAGAGACAGAGACACAGATAGACACACTGTGACAGAGAGAGAGGGTGAGGGACAGGGAGATGTGGTATGAGTGTGAGAGAGACTGAGAGAAACAGAGAGAGAGACACAGACAGACATACAGTGACAGAGAGAGAGGTACAGAGAGATAGTGGTGTGAGTGAGAGAGAGACTGAGAGAAACAGTGACAGAGACACAGACAGACATACAGAGAGAGATAGGGCGAGGGACAGAGAGATAGTTGTGTGAGTGGGAGTGAGACTGAGAGAAACAGTGACAGAGACACAGACAGACATACAGTGACAGAGAGATAGCGGTGGACAGAGAGATAGTGGTGTGAGTGCGAGAGAGACTGAGAGAAACAGTGACAGAGACACCGACAGACATACAGTAACAGAGAGAGAGGGACAGAGAGATAGTGGTGTGAGTGAGAGAGAGAGACTGAGAGAAACAGTGACAGAGACACCGACAGACATACAGTAACAGAGAGAGAGGGACAGAGAGATAGTGGTGTGAGTGAGAGAGAGAGACTGAGTGAAACAGAGACAGAGACACAGACAGACATACAGCGATAGAGAGAAAGGGAGATGGTCAAAGATATAGTGGTGTGAGTGAGAGAGAGACTGAGAGAAACAGAGACAGAGAACCAGACAGACATAAAGTGACGATGAGAGAGAGGGAGACGGACGGAGAGATAGTGGTGTGAGTGAGAGAGAGAATGCGAGAAACAGAGACAGAGACACAGACAGACATACAGTGACAGAGAAAGAGGTAAAGGGACAGAGAGATAGTGGCGTGAGTGAGAGAGAGACTGAGAGAAACAGAGACAGAGACACAGACAGACATACAGTGACAGAGAGAGAGTTAGAGGGACAGAGAAATAGTGGTGTGAGTGAGAGAGAGACTGAGTGAAAAAGAGAGAGAGACACAGACAGACATACAGTGACAGAGAGAGTGGTACAGAGAGATAGTGGTGTGAGTGAGAGCGAGACTGAAAGAAACAGAGACACAGACACAGACAGACATACATTGACAGAGATATAGCGGGGGACAGAGAGATAGTGGTGTGAGTGAGAGAGAGAGACTGAGAGAAACAGAGACAGAGACACAGACAGACATAAAGTGACGATGAGAGAGAGGGAGAGGGACGGAGACCTAATGATGTGAGTGAGAGAGAAACTGAGAGTAACAAATACAGAGACACAGACAGACATAGAGTGACAGGGAGAGAGGGAGAGGGACAGAGAGATAGTGGCGTGAGTGAGAGAGATTCTGAGAGAAACAGTGAAAGAGACACAGATAGACATACAGTGACAGAGAGAGAGGGACAGAGAGATAGGGGTGTGAGTCAGAGAGAAACTGAGAGAAACAGTGACATAGACACAGACAGACATACAGAGAGACAGAGGGAGAGGGACAGAGAGATAGTCGTGTGAGTGAGAGAGAGACTGAGAGAAACAGTGACAGAGACACAAACAGACATACAGTGACAGAGAGAGAGGGACAGAGAGATAGTGGTGTGAGTGAGAACGAGACTGAGAGAAACAGAGACACAGACACAGACAGACATACAGTGACAGAGAGAGAGGGAGAGGGACAGAGAGATAGTGGTGTGAGTGACAGAGAGACTGAGAGAAACAGAGACAGAGACACAGACAGACATATAGTGATAGAGAGAAAGTGAGTGGGACAGAGATACAGTGGTGTGAGTGAGAGATAGACTGAGAGAAACAGAGACAGAGACACAGACAGATATACAGTGACAGAGAACGAGGGAGAGGGACAGAGAGTTAGTGGTGTGAGTGAGAGAGAGACTGAGAGAAACAGAGACAGAGACACAGACAGGCATACAGTGACAGAGAGAGAGGGAGAGGGACAGAGAGATAGTGGTGTGAGTGAGAGAGAGACTGAGAGAAACAGAGACAGAGACACAGACACAGATAGACAGTGACAAAGAGAAGGACAGAGGGATAGTGGTGTGAGTGAGAGAGAGACTGAGAGAAACAGAGACAGAGACACAGACATACATAAAGTGACGGAGAGAGAGAGGGAGAGGGACGGAGAGATAGTGGTGTGAGTGTGGGAGAGAATGAGAGAAACAGAGACAGAGATACAGACAGACATACAGTGACAGAGAACGAGGGAGAGGGACAGAGAGATAGTGGTGTGAGTGAGAGAGAGACTGAGAGAAACAGAGACAGAGACACAGACAGGCATACAGTGACAGAGAGAGAGGGAGAGGGACAGAGAGATAGTGGAGTGATTGAGAGAGAGACTGAGAGGAACAGAGACAGAGACATAGACAAACATACCGTGAGAGAGAGAGAGCGGTGGGACGTATATATAGTGGTGTGTGTGAGAGAGAAACTGAGAGAAACAGAGACAGAAACACAGACAGACATACAGAGACAGAGAGAGAGTGGGAGAGGGACAGAGAGAAAATGGTGTGAGTGAGAGAGAGAGACTGAGAGAAACAGAGAGAGAGACACAGACAAACATACAGAGACAGAGAGAGAGAGGGAGAGGGACAGAGAGATAGCGGTGTGAGTGAGAGAGAAACTGAGAGAAACATTGACAGAGACACAAAACAGACATACAGTGGCAGAGAGAGAGGGAGAGGGCCAGATAGATAGTGGTGTGATTAAGAGAGAGACTGAGAGAAACAGAGACAGGGACACAGACAGACATACAGTGACAGAGAGAGAGGGAGAGGGACAGAGAGATCGTGGTGTGAGTGAGAGAGAGAATGAGAGAAACAGAGACTGAGACACAGACAGACATACAGTGACATTAAGAGAGCGGAGGTCAGTGCGATAGTGGTGTGAGTGAGAGAGAGACTGAGAGAAACAGTGAAAGAGACACAGACAACATACAGTGAGAGAGAGAGAGAGAGAGGGAGAGGGACAGAGAGATAGTGTTGCGAGTGAGAGGGAGACTGAGAGAAACAGACACAGAGACACAGACAGACAAACTGTGACAGAGAGCGAGAGGGACAGAGAGATAGTGGTGTGAGTGAGAGAGGGACTGAGAGAAACAGTGACAGAGACACAGACAGACATACAGTGACAGAGAGAGGGGGAGAGAGAGATAGTGGAGTGATTGAGAGAGAGAGACTGAAAGAAACAGAGACAGAGACACAGACAGACACACTGTCACAGAGAGAGAGGGTGAGGGACAGGGAGATAGTGCTATGAGTGAGAGAGAGACTGAGAGAAACAGTGACAGAAACACAGACAGACATTCAGTGACAAAGAGAAGGACAGATAGATAGTGGTGTGAGTGAGAGAGAGACTGAGAGAAACAGAGACAGAGACACGGACAGACATACAGAGAGAGAGAGGGAGAGGTACAGAGAGATAGTGGTATGAGGGAGAGAGAGACTGAGCGAAACAGAGACAGAGACACGGACAGACATACAGTGACAGAGAGGGAGAGAGAGGGACAGAGAGATAGTGGTTGAGTGAGAGAGAAAATGAGAGAAACAGTGACAGAGACACAGACAGACAGAAAGTTACAGAGAGAGAGGGACAGAGAGATAGTGGTGTGAGTAAGAGAGGGACTGAGAGAAACAGAGACAGAGACACAGACAGACATGCAGAGATAGGGAGAGAGCGGGGGACAGAGAGATAGTCTTATGAGTGAGAGAGAGACAGAGAGAAGCAGTGACAGAGACACAGACAGACATACAGTGACTGAGAGAGAGAGAGAGGGACAGAGAGATAGTGGTGTGAGTGAGAGACTGAGAGAAACAGTGAGAGAGACACAGACAGACATACATGAGAGAGAGGGAGAGGGACAGAGAGATAGTGGTTTGGTGAGAGAGAGACTGAGAGAAATGGAGACAGAGACACAGACAGACAGACAGTGACAGAGAGAGAGAGAGAGGGAGAGGGACAGAAAGAAAATGTTGTGAGTGAGAGAGAGACTGAGAGAAACAGAGACACAGACACAGACAGACATACCGTGACAGAGAGCGAGCGGGAGGACGTAGAGATAGTCGTGTGAGTGAGAGCTAGACTGAGAGAAACAGAGACAGAGACACAGACAGACATACAGAGACAGAGAGAGAGAGAGGGAGAGGGACAGAGAGATAGCGGTGTGAGTGAGAGAGAGACTGAGAGAAACAGATACAGAAACACAGACACACATATAGTGACAGAAAGAGGGGGAGAGGGACAGAGAGATAGTGATGTGAGTGAGAGAGAGAATGAGAGAAACAGTGACAGATACAGACAGACATACAGAGAGAGAGATGAACAGGGACAGAGAGATAGTGATGAGAGTGAGAGAGCGAATGAGAGAAAGAGTGACAGAGACACAGACAGATATACAGAGAGAAAGAGGGAGAGGGACAGAGAGATAGTGGTGTGAGTGAGATAGAGACAGCGACAGAGACACAGGCAGACAGCCAGTTGCAGAGAGATAGCGCGGGGCAGAGAGATATTGGTGTGAGTGAGAGCTAGACTGAGAGAAACAGAGACAGAGACACAGACAGACATACAGTGACAGAGAACGAGGTAGAGGGACAGAGAGATAGTGGTGTGAGTGAGAGAGAGACTGAGAGAAACAGATACAGAAACACAGACAGACATACAGTGACAGAGAGAGAGAGAGTGGGGATCAGAGAGATAGTGATATGAGTGAGAGAGAGACTGAGAGAAACAGAGACACAGACACAGACACACATACAGTGACAGAAAGAGAGGGAGAGGGACAGAGAGATAGTGGTGTGAGTGAGAGAGAGACTTAAAAAACAGAGATAGAGACACAGACAGACATTCAGTGACAGAGAGAGAACGGGGGTCAGAGAGATAGTGGTATGAGTGAGAGAGAGACTGAGCGAAACAGTGACAGAGACACAGACAGAAGTTAGTGACAGAGAGATCGTGGGGAACAGAGAGGTAGTGGTGTTAGTAAGAGAAACTGAGAGAAACAGTGATTGAGACACAGACAGAAATACAGTGACAGAGAGAGCTTGAGCGGGACGGAGAGATAGCTGTGTGAGTGAGAGAGAGACTGAGAGAAACAGTGACAGAGACACAGACAGACATATAGTGACAGAAAGAGCTTGAGCGGGACAGAGAGATAGTGATGTGTGTGAGACAGAGACTGAGAGAAACAGAGACAGAGACACAGACACACATACAGTGACAGAAAGAGAGGGAGAGGGACAGAGAGATAGTGATGTGAGTGAGAGAGAGAATGAGAGAAACAGTGACAGACACAGACAGACATACAGAGAGAGAGAGGAAGAGGGACAGAGAGATAGTGATGTGAGTGAGAGAGCGAATGAGAGAAACAGTGACAGAGACACAGACAGACATACAGAGAGAAAGAGGGAGAGGAACAGAGAGATAGTGGTGTGAGTGAGATAGAGACTTAGAGAAACAGTGACAGATACACAGGCAGACAGACAGTTGCAGAGATAGCGCGAGGCAGAGAGATATTGGTGTGAGTGAGAGCGAGACTGAGAGAAACAGTGACAGAGACACAAACAGACATGCAGTGACAGAGAGATAGCGGGGGACAGAGACATAGTGGTGTGAGTGAGAGAGAGACTGAGAGAAACAGTGACAGAGACACAGACAAAGCTACAGTGACAGTGAGAGAGAGGGACGAGAGATAGTGGTGTGAGTGAGAGAGATATTGAGAGAAACAGTGACAGAGACAGACATAGAGTGGCAGAGAGAGAGAGATTGACAGAGAGATAGTGGTGTGAGTGAGTGAGAGAAACTGAGAGAAACAGTTACAGACACAGACAGAAATACAGAGAGAGAGAGGGAGTGGGACAGAGAGATAGCGATGTGAGCGAGAGAGAGAATGAGAGAAACAGTGACAGAGACACAGACAGACATACAGAGAGAGAGAGGGAGAGGGACAGAGAGATAGTGGTATGAGTGAGAGAGAGAATTAGAGAAACAGAGACAGAGACACAAACAGACAGACAGTGGCAGAGAGAAAGGGAGAGGGACAGAGAGATAGTGGTGTGAGTGAGAGGGCGAATGACATGAAACAGAGACAGGGACACAGACAGACATACAGTGAAAGAGAGAGAACGGGGGTCAGTGAGATAATGGTGTGAGTGAGAGAGATACTGAGCGAAACAGTGACAGAGACACAGACAGACATACAGAGAGAGAGAGGGAGAAGGACAGAGAGATAGAGTTGTGAGTGAGAGAGAGACTTAAAGAAACAGAGAGAGAGACACAAACAGACAGTCAGTGACAGAGAGAGAGAGAGGGACAGAGAGATAGTGGTGTGAGTGAGCGAGAGACTGAGAGAAACAGTGACAGAGGCACAGACAGACATACAGTGACAGCGAGGTTGAGGTGGCCAGAGGGATAGTGGTGTGAGTGAGAGAGAGACTGAGAGAAACAGTGACAGAGAAACAGACAGACATACAGTGACAGAAAAATAACGGGGGTCAGAGAGATAGTGGTGTGTGTGAGAGACAGAATGAGAGAAACAGTGACAGAGACACAAACAGACTGACAGTGGCAGAGAGAAAGGGAGAGGGACAGAGAGATAGTGGTGTGAGTGAGAGGGCGACTGACAGAAACAGAGACAGGGACACAGACAGACATACAGTGACAGAGAGAGATGGAGAGGGACAGAGAGATAGTGGTGTGAGTGAGAGAGAGAGATTGAGAGGAACAGTGACAAAGACAAAGACACACATACAGTGACAGAGAGAGAGAGAAAGATGACAGACAAATATTGGTGTGAATGAGAGAGAGACTGAGAGAAACAGAGACAAAGACATAGACAGACATACAATGAGAGAAAGAGAGGGACAGGGACAGAGAAATAGTGGTGTGAGTGAGTGAGAGAAACTGAGAGAAACAGTGACAGACACAGCCAGACATACAGAGAGAAAGAGAGAGAGGGACAGAGAGATAGTGATGTGAGTGAGAGAGAGAATGAGAGAAACAGTGACAGAGACACAGGCAGACATAAAGGGAGAGAGAGAGGGAGAGGGACAGAAAGATAGTGGAATGAGTGAGAGAGAGACTTCGAGAAACAGAGACAGAGACACAAACAGACATACAGTGAAAGAGAGAGAACGGGTGTCAGAGAGATATTGGTGTGAGTGAGAGAGTGGCTGAGCGAAACAGTGACAGAGACACAGACAGACAGACAGTGACAGAGAGATAGCACGGTGCAGAGAGATAGTGGTGTGAGTGAGAGCGAGACTGAGAGAAACAATGACAGAGACACAGACAGAAATACTGTGACAGAGAGATAGCGGGGGACAGAGAGATAGTGGTGTGAGTGAGAGAGAGATTGAGAGAAACAGTGACAGAGACAGACATAGATTGGCAGAGAGAGAGAGAGATTGACAGAGAGATAGCGGTGTGAGTGAGTGAGAGAATCTGAGAGAAACAGTGACAGACACAGACAGAAATACAGAGAGGGAGAGGGAGTGGTACAGAGAGATAGCGATCTGAGTGAGAGAGAGAATGAGCGAAACAGTGACAGAGACACAGACAGACATTCAGAGAGAGAGAGGGAGAGGGACAGAGATATAGTGGTATGAGTGAGAGAGAGACTTAGAGAAACAGAGACAGAGACACAAACAGACATACAGTGAAAGAGTTAGAACGGGGGTCAGTGAGATAATGGTGTGAGTGAGAGAGAGGCTGAGCGAAACAGTGACAGAGACACAGACAGACATACAGTGAAAGAACGATAGCGTGGGCAGAGAGATAGTGGTGTGAGTGAGAGAGAGTCTCAGAGAAACAGTGACAGAGACACAGACAGACCTACAGTGAAAGAGAGAGAGAGGGACAGAGAGATAGAGGTATGAGTGAGAGAGAGAATGAGAGAAACAGAGACACAGACAGACATAGAGTGACAGAGAGAGAGAGATTGACAGAGAGATAGTGGTGTGAGTGAGTGAGAGAAACTGAGAGAAACAGTGACAGACACAGACAGACATACAGAGAGAGAGAGGGAGAGGGACAGAGAGATAGTGATGTGAGTGAGAGAGAGAATGAGAGAAACAGTGACAGAGACACAGACAGACATCCAGAGAGAGAGAGAGAGAGAGGGGCAGAGAGATAGTGGTATGAGTGAGAGAGAAACTTAGAGAAACAGAGACAGAGACACAAACAGACATACAGTGAGAGAACGGGGGTCATTGAGATAGTGGTGTGAGTGAGAGCGAGGCTGAGCGAAACAGTGACAGAGACACAGACAGACAGACAGTGACAGAGAGATAGCACGGGGCACAGAGATAGTGGTGTGAGTGAGAGAAAGACTGAGAGAAACAGTGACAGAGACACGACAGACATACAGTGAAAGAGAGAGATCGGGGGTCAGAGAGATAGTGGTGTGAGTGAGAGAGAGGCTGAGCGAAACAGTGACAGAGACACAGACAGACAGACAGCGATAGAGAGATAGCACGGGGCAGAGAGATAGTGGTGTGAGTGAGAGCGAGACTGAGAGATACAGTGACAGAGACACAGACAGAAATACTGTGACAGAGAGATAGGGGGACAGAGAGATAGTGGTTTGAGTGAGATAAAGACTGAGAGAAACAGTGAGAGAGATACAGATAGACATACAATGACAGAAAGATAGCGGGGGACAGAGAGATAGTGGTGTGAGTGAGTTAGAGTCTCAGAGAAACAGTGACAGAGACACAGACAGACATACAGTGACTGAGAGAGAGGGAGAGGGACAGACAGAGCGAGGAATACTGCGAGGCAGTGTCATACTGAAATGATGAAAGAGAGATAGACAGCAAAAGACGGGGAAAGAGAGAGAGAGAGAGAGTGGAGAGACTGAGGTGTGTCTAGTCCATTCCCGGGGACTATACAGTGATCACATTTCGGACCTACAACACATTATATTTATATCGAGCCTTTAACGTGGCGAAACGTCCCAAGGTGCTCCATAGGTGTATTATCAGATAAAACTAATTTGACACTGAACCACATAAGTAGAAATTAGTGCAAGTGATCAAGAGGAAGGTTATAAGGAACTTCTTTAATGGGAAAAAGAGGTCGGGAGGTGGAGAATATTCGGGACAAATTCCTGAGTTGGGACCCAGGCAATAGAAGTCATGGCCACCAATGGTGGAGCGATTATAATCAGGGATGCCCAAGCGGCCAGAATTAGCGGGTTGCACACATCTCTCGGTTTGTAGGGTGGAAGAGGTTACATAGTTAGAGAGGGGCTCAGGGCAATGGAGGGATTTTAAAACAAGGATGAAGATTTTGAAATAGAGGCGGTGTTTAACCGGGAGCCAATGTAGTTCCACGAGCACAGGGGAGATGGGTGACTGGAATTTGGTGCGAGTTGTGTCATGGGTAGCAGAGTTTCGGATTACCTCTAGTGTACGTCGGGTAGAATGTGGGAGGCCTATCAGGGGTGTGTTGGAATAGTTATGTCTAGAGGTAATGGAGGAATGTTCGAGGGTTTCAGCAGCGGATGAGCTGAGGCAAGCGGCGGTCTCGGGCGATGTTACGGAGTTGGAAATAGGTGGTCTTAGATATGCTGCGGTTATGAGGTGGAAAGCTAATTTCAGTGTCAAATGTAACAGCAATGTTGCGAACAGCCTGGTTCAGTCTCAGAGAGTAGATGGGGAAAGGGATGGAGTCAGTAGTTAGGGAATTGAATTTGTGGCGGGGACTGAAATCAATGGCTTTGGTCTTCCCAATATTCATTTGTAGAAAATTTCTGCTCATCCGGATCAACACAGATGGAGGTGCAGCACATGTTCTGTGGCTGCTGGGAGGGGGCTAAAGACAACAATCCTTCGGCTCACGGAGTCTCCAGCTCAGTTTCAGTTACATTTTGCGAGATTTTGTTCCCCTTTTTGAAAGAGTTTCTCAGGGTTATTCCAATCATATTACGAGAGACGGGATAAGGTAAGTCTGTGAGAGACGGAGGGAACGGCAGCAGACAAAGAGAAAACAACTTCTCCAAAACTGATCCCAACTCCTCGCCAACTCTGAGGGTAGATCAGCTGACCGCCTTCTTAGGAAGTTTCACCACTTTTTTCACCTTCTTATTTGAGCTCTGTTTGGAATCCGTTTATTTTATTATTCTTGTTGAGTGTTTAACGACAGCATTGAAGTGGGACAGGGAAACTTGGAGCCAATTATTCTCATAATGATACAACCAGACTAGAAACAGTTTAAAGATATTTAATGAACCTTTCACAAAAAGGAGCGTTGAAAACACGTTTCCTCCTAAGTTTCGAAGATGATTTGGAAGAAACAGGCAAAAATAAGTTTTCGCCTCCTCTAAACAAGTCCCAACCTGGTCCTGAAATCCAAACGCTTCTCAAAAAGCTCCGAATTGTTCAACACGTTTAAAATTTATGGTCTTCAATATTTGATGTTGATCGATTGAATAAAGTGAGCAGCTTTACGTAAACACGCAACCCATGGTGTTGAGGAGGGAAGGGCAGGGGAGGATGTCTAGGAATTACACGTTACTTTTTATTAACATTAAAAAGTATCAATAAGCCGTTTAGGAAGAGAAGCAAAAAAGAGTTAAAAACTCAAACCTTTTTATTTTATATAACATAAAATCAAAAATTGCAGGAAATACTCAGCAGGTCAGGCAGTAACTGTGGAGAGAGAAACAGAGTAAATGTTTAGGTCTGTCAACTTTCATCAGAACTGTAAAATGATCGAGATGTAACCGATTTAAACCAGGTGCAGAGGCAGAGAAAGTTGGTAGGGGAGGAAATATCAAAAGGAAAGGTATGTGTTGTGGTGGAAGACAGCAGAGGTTAAATCCTGCCTCTGCACCTGGTTAAAATCTGTTACATCTCTAACTTCTTCCAGTTCTGACCGAAAGCACACAGACCTAAATGGTTCCCTTAGTTTCTCTCTCCACAGAAGCTGTCTGACCTTCTGAGTAGTTCCAGCATTTTCTGTTTTAGTTTCAGATTCCAGCATCTGCTGTTTATTGCTGTTTGAAATATTTTATTTTGTCTGTCGTTCTACAGTCCAAACAAATCTCAGGGAAAATGTAAATATAGATTTCCTCCTAAACGTTTTATCGAATGTTAATAGAACCAAGAGTAATGTAATGATGTATAAAATAGCAGGAAGCGAGTTTAGAATAAACCACTATTTGTTTTTTGACAACTAGACAGAAAATACTTTGATAAACTGACAATGTACAATTTCGATTTGGTATATATGTTTGAAATAGGAGAATACAAATTGAGAGTACAATGAAGTTTGTTTCACAATATATAATTGGGAAGTAGCTAAACTAGTTCAACACTTTTGGTAATAAGAGCAGGGATTAATATCGTGCCGAATGTTTGAGAGAAAAACATTAGAAGCAACATTTGTATTTTAACATCCTTAAATCACCATATAAGTAAACATTTCCAAGGCAGACTGGTTGTCCTGTCCAGGAAGAAAGATGAATGTTTATTTTAGTTAAATCATAGCTCTCCCTGCATTTGTTTTTTAATTCGGTGATGAACAGTGTGTATGTGTTTTTCTGCACTTGTGAATAAGTGTCCCATTTCTGACATGTTACATGGCATGGTGCTGGTACAAGAAGGCAACCTTTATTAATGGAAGTGGTTGCACTTGGAAATTGCGGTACATTTTGTTCATATCCTTTTTATACCTTTAACTAAATAATTGCGGCAATTTAATGTGCTGGTTGTCTGTTTGTATTATGATTAATATTCTAATACTTATGTGGATATACAGGATATCAGCGCCCTAGGAAAGTCACTGTACCTGCTGCTTGTGCTGCCATTGTTATGGTCACATGAGAGATGCGGCTAAGAAATTGACAACTTTAAAATTAATACAAATTGCACGAATATATATGCCTCTTTCAGCTCACATTGGGCGTTTGGATTGTCTGTCGATGCATAACCGTGCAACTGAGTGATGGTTTTGTAGTGTTAATGCATTATTATGCAGTTCTTTTATATCCCACTCATTTGTGATCAGTTATATTTTTGAAATTGATTTAGTATATAAGGAAAACTTTTAATTAATTCTGTCGTTCATAACATGCATAAGAGTCCTGCAAATATCAAACGATTTTTAATCTGGAGCAGTGTGGGTTGGTGCTTTTTGGTCGGAGAGATAAGGACCCAAGCTACGCTTGGAAACTAAGAGTACAAATGTGGTAGAAGTGCAAAGGGATCTCTGGGTACTGATACACCAGTCACTAAATGTAGCAATAGAGGATAATAAGGCAATACAAGTGCAAATGAAGCACTGGAGATCATTTTTAGAGGAATATAATTAAACAGCAGAGAAGATAAGTAAACCCTGTATCGAACCTTTTCTGATTGTCTAATGACCTGAGACAGTGGGCTGACAATATGGAATAATTCTATCTATGTTTTCAAGTGGTTCCTGCTGCTGTTGTTTTTGTAAAATTTGTTGTAAATAATGTTGTTGTAAATTTTGCCCAGAGGTGAAAGGGTCGTGCTAAAATGAGTTTCTGGGCACTCAGTACAAATAGTTAGAGGGAACATTGGTGGGGAGGGTCTGAGGATATTGGGTGGGGTGGGGAGGGTCTGAGGATATTGGGTGGGGTGGGGAGGGTCTGACGATATTGGGTGGGGTGGGTAGGGTATGAGGATATTGGGTGGGGTGAGGAGGGTCTGAGGTTATTGGGTGGGGTGTGGAGGGTCTTTGGATATTGGGTGGGGTGCGGAGGGTCTGAGGTTATTGGGTGGGGTGGGGAGGGTCTGAGGATATTGGATGGGTTGGGAGGGGCTCTGAGGATATTGGGTGGGGTGGGGAGGGTTTGCGGATATTGGGTGGGGTGGGGAGGGTCTGAGGATATTGGGTGGGGTGGGGAGGGTCTGAGGATATTGTGTGGGGTGGGGAAGGTCTGAGGATATTGGATGGGGTGAGGAGGGTTTGAGGATATTGGGTGGGGTGGGGAGGGTTTGAGGATATTGGGTCGCGTGGGGATGGTCTGAGGATATTGGGTGGGGTGGGGAAGGTGTGCGGATATTGGGTGGGGTGGGGATGGTCTGAGGATATTGGGTGGTGTGGGGAGGTTCTGAGGATATTTGGTGGGGTGGGGAGGGTCTGAGGATATTGGGTGGGGTGGGGAGGGTCTGAGGATATTGGGTGGGGTGGGGAGGGTCTGAGAATATTGGGTTGGGTGGTGAGGGTCTGAGGATATTGGTTGGGGTGGGGAGGGTCTGAGGATATTGGGTGGGGAGGGTTTGAGGATATTGGGTGGGGTGGGGAGAGTCTGAGGATATTGGGTGGGTTGGGGAGGGTCTGAGGATATTGGGTGGGGTGGGGAGGGGGATAATAGAGTAAGAGAGGAAGCTTGCAGGGAACATAAAAACTGACTGCAAAAGCTTCTCTAAATGTGTGAAGAGAAAAAGATTAGTGACAACAAATATGGGTCCTTTGAAGTCAGATTCAGGTGAATTTATAATGGAACACAAAGAAATTGCAGACCAATTGAACAAGTACTTAGTTTCTTTATTCACGAAGGAAGACACGAATGTACTAGGTGACAATTGATCTAATGAGAAGAAGGAACTGAAGGTTATCTTTCTTGGGCGGAAAATTGTGTTTGGAAAATTTATCCGTTTGAAGGTCAATAAATCCCCACGGCGTGATTGTCTGCATCCCAGAGTGCTTAAGGAAGTGGCCCTAGAAAGAGTGGATGAATTGATTATCATTTTCCAACAGTCTATCGAAGTGCAGTAAACAATGAGGATAATAGTAATAGTTTTCAGGAGGGTATAGACTGACTGGTGAACATGAGAAGGTTTAGTTTGATCATCGGTCAAAAGGACAATAATTTAACATTTTACAACTCACTCTGAATCATGAATATCAAGTTATCTCCTCATCAGTTAAATGCTATATAGAAACATAGAAACATAGAATATCGGTGCAGGAGTAGGCCATTCGGCCCTTCTAGCCTGTACCACCATTCAATATGATCAGTTTTTATGTTCCTAGCAAGATTCCTCTTGTAATCCATTGTCACCCTCTTAATTAAAACATAAGTCCTCCACTGTTGAATTCTAAATTTCTCCCAGTCCTCAGGTGTGTTGCTTTTTCTCGCCAATTTATGTGTCTCTTCCTTGGCCTTAACACAATCATTAATTTCCCTTGTCAGCCACGGTTGAGCCACCTTCCTCGTTTTATTTTTACTCCAGACAGGCATGTACAATTGCTGAAGTTCACCCATGTGACCTTTAAAAGTTTACCGTTGCTTATCCACTGTCAACACTTTAAGTATCATTTGCCAGTCTATTCTAGCAATTCACGCCTCATACAGTTCAGGATCCTAGTTTCCGAATTAACTGTGTGACTCTCCATCGTTCGACCATATTGTATTCACTCTTCCCCAAGGGGCCTCGCACAGAAAGATTGCTAATTATCCCTTCTCATTGCACATCACCCAGTCTAGGATGGCCAGCTCTCTAGTTTTTTCCTCGATATATTGTTCTCGAAAACCATCCCAAATGCACTCGAGGAAATCCTCCTCCACCACATTGCTACCAGTTTAGTTAGCCCAATCTATGTGCATATTAAAGTCACCCATGATAACTGCACTACCTTTATTGCACACATCACTTATTACTTCTTTGATGCTGTCCCCAACCTCACGACTACTGTGTGTTGGTCTGTACACAACTCCCACTAACGTTTTCTGCCCTGTGGAATTTCGCAGCTCCACCCATACCGATTCCACATCATGCAGGCTAATGTCCCTCATTACTATTGCATTAATTTTCTCTTTAACCAGCAATGCCACCCAGCCTCCTATTGCTCTCTGCCTATCCTTCCTAAATGTTGAATACCACTGGATATTGCTTTCCCAGCTTTTGTCAACCTGGAGTCATGTCTTCGTGATGCCAATTACATCATATCCGTTAACTGCTGTCTGCGCAGTTAATTCGTCCACCTTATTCCGAATACTCCTCACATTGAGGCACAGAGCCATCAGGCTCGGCTTTTTTAACACACTTTTCCCCTTTAGAATTTTTGCTGTAATCTGGCCCTTTTTGTTTTTTGCCTTGGATTTCTCTGCCCTCCACTTTTACTATTCTTCTTTCTATCTTTTGCTTCTGCCTCCATTTTATTTTCCTCTGTCTCCCTACATAGGTTCCCATCACCCTGCCATATTATTTTAACTCCTCCCCAACAGCATGAGCAAACACTCCCCATCGGACATTGGTTCCGGTCCTGCCCAGTGCAGACCGTCTGGTTTGTGCAGGTCCAAACTTCCCCAGAACTGGTTCCAATGTCCCAGGAATTTGAATCCCTCCCTGTTGCACCACTGCTCAAGCCACGTATTATTCTGAGCTATCCTGTGATTCCTACTATGACTAGCACGTGGCACTGGTAGCAATCCTAAGATTACCAACTTTGAGGACCTACTTTATAATTTAGCTCCTAGCTCCCTCAATTCGTCTCGTAGGACCTCATCCGGTTTTTTACCTATATCTTTGGTACCTATATGCACTACGACAGCTGGATGTTCACCATTCCTTTTCAGAATGTCCTGCACCCGCTCCGAGACATCCTTGATCCTTGCACCAGGGAGGCAACATACCATCCTGGAGTCTCGGTTGCGACCGCAGAAACACCTATCTATTCCCCTTACAATTGAATCCCCTATCACTATAGCTCTGCAATACTTTTTCATGCCCTCCTGTGCAGCCAGGTCACCCACAGTGCCATGAACTTGGCTGCTACTACTCCCCCCTGATGAGTCATCCGCCTCAGCAGTACCCAAAGTGGTGTATCTGTTTTGCAGGGGATGACCGCAGGGGAGCCCTGCACTACCTTCCTTGCACTACTCTTCCTGCTGGTCACCCATTTACTATCTGGCTGTGTACCCGATATCTGCGGTAAGACCAACTCACTAAACGTGCTTTTCACGTCATTCTCAGCATCATGGATGCTCCAGAGTTCATGCACCAGCAGCTCCAGTGCGGCAATGCTGTCTGTCAGGAGCTGGAGGCGGATAAACTTCCCGCACACGTCGTCGTCAGGGACACCGGAACTGTCTTTCCGTTCCTACATAGTAAAGGTGGAGCATAACCCCTATCCGAGTTCTCCTACCATGATTTAACCCTGAGATAATCTTAATTTGGAAACAACAATGCTAAATGTTACTTACTGATAAAGAAATAAAAAAGTAAAGCTACTTCCCAATTTTGCATCAACCAAATAACATATCAGTGGAGCCTAAAACAGGTCCTAAATGCCCAGCAACTGTATTCAGGCTGGAGGGCCTGAGAGCTACAGAGAAGTCAATTAACTGATCCGACACTTCCACGATGGTGTTTCAATCCAAATCCAAACCCTTCGCTTACAACATAACCATAACTCTGATTCAAATGGGCAGACACATGGCAGATTAAATTTAACACAGAAAATTGTGAAGTAAGGTATGTTGTCAGGAAGATCGAGGAGAGGCAATATGAACTAAATTTTACAATTTAAATGGAGAGCAAGGATATAGAGAATTGGGGGTGTATTTACACAAAACTTTTAAGGCTGCCGGACAAGTTGATAAGGAAGTTAATTGTCCTTCTGTACCATATGCTTCATTAATAGAGCAATAGACCACAAAAGCAAGGGAATCATGTTAAGATATTTCAAAACACTGCTGAGGCTTCAGCTCGGGTATGGTGTTCATTTCATGGCACCTCACGTTAGGAAAAATGTCAAGGCATTGGAGCATGTACAGAAGAGAAATTCTAGAGTGGTTCCATGGAAGATGGTCTTCAGTTACGTGGAGACTCTACAGAACTGGAGTTCTTCTTCTTTGACCAGAGGATGTTAAGGGCAGATTGATCAGAATGGTACCACGAATGGGCAGTTCAGTTATATGGATTATCTGGAGAAGCTGGTGTTGTTCTCATTTGAGCAGAGATGGTCAAGAGTTTCTGTCGGTATATCCAATGAAAAAAGTGGCTTAAGTAAATGTTGGTCCCTTCGAGGACGAGACCGGGGAACTAGGAATGGGGAACATGGATATGGCAGAAGTTCTGAACAATTATTTTGTGTCAGTCTTTACTGTAGAAGATACTAACAGTATTCCAACAGTGGAGATCCATGGGGCTTTAGTGGGGGAGGAACTTAACACAATAAAAATCATTAAGGCGGTGGTTCTTTGTAAGATAATGGGACAAAAAATGCAGGTAAAACCCTTGGATCTGATGGCTTGTATCCTAGGGTTTTAAGAGAAGTAGTGGCAGCGATTGCGGATGCATTGGTTCTAATTTACAAAAAATCCATGGATTCTGGGGCGGTCTCAGAAGATTGGAAAACTGCAAATTGAACGCCCCTATTTAATAAAGGAGGCAAACAAAAAGCAGGAAACTATAGACCAGTTAGCCTAACATCTGTACTTGGTAAAATTTTGGAGTCCATTATTAAAGAAGCAGTAGCAGGACATTTGGATCAGTAAAATTAGGTCAGGCAGAGACAACATGGATTTATTGAGGGGAAGTCATGTTTGACAAATTTGCTGGTGGTCTTTGAGGATGAAACTAACAGGGTAGATGAAGGAATGTTGTGTATTTCGAAACCCAGAATACATTTGACAAGGAGCCACATAAAAGGGTACTGCGCAAGATAAAAGTTCTCATTGATAGAGGATTTTCCAACTAACAGAAAACAGAGAGTCGGGATAAATGGTTCATTCTCTGGTTGGCAATCAGCAACTAGTGGTGTGCCGCAGGGATCAGTGCTGGGACCCCAACTATTTACAAGCTATACTAATGACTTGGAAGCCGGGACCGAGTGTAAAGTGGCCAATTCACTGACGATACAAAGATGGAAGGAATAGCAATGTGTTGAGGAGGACACATAAAATCTGCAAAAAGACATAGACAGGCTAAGTGAGTGGGCAAAAATTGCCAAATGGAGTATAATGTTGGAAAGTGTGAGGTCATGCACTTTGGCAGAAAAAATCCAAGAGCAAGTTAATATTTAATGGAGAAAGTTGGCAAAGTGCTGAAGTACAGCGGGAACGTGGGGTGCTTGCGCATGAAACACAAAAGGATATCATGCAGGTAGAGATATTTATCAGGAACGCCAATGGTATATTGGCCTTTATTGCAAACGGAATGGACTCTCAAAGCAGAGAGGTCTTGCTGCTGTTGTACGACGTATTAGTGAAGCCACACCTGGAATACGGCATGCAGTTTTGGTTTCCGTATTTCAGAAAGACTATAATTGCTTTGGAGGAAGTTCAGAGAAGGTTCACTCGGTTGATTCCGGGAATGGGGTTGTAGACTTATGAGGAAAGGTTGAGCAGGTTGGCTTCTGTTCATTGGAGTTCCGAAGAATCAGAGGTGATCTTATCGAAACCTTTCAGATTATGACAATGGGGGCTTGACAAGTTGGATGCAGAGAGGATGTTTCCACTGATGCGGGAGACTAGAACTCGGGTGCATGATCTTAGAACACGATGCCCCCCATTTAAAACAGAGATGAAAGGAATTCCTTCTCTCAGAGGCTTGTAAATCTATGGAATTTGCTGCCTCGGAGAGCTGTGGAAGCTGGGACATTGAATATACTTAAGACAGCGATAGACAGTTTCTTGAGCGATAAGGAGATAGGGTGTTATGGGGAGGGGCGGGGATGTGGAGCTGAGTCCAGGATCAGATCAGCCATTATCTTATTGCATGGCGGTACAGGATAGAGGGGCCGAATTGCCTACTCCTGTTCCTATTTCTTATGTACTCATGTTCTTATGTTAATGAGCGATTGGCCAGAGTTTTTCACGGAATATGGTCCTTCAGTTACGTGGAGAGACGGGCGATGTTGGGGTTGTTCTCCTTAGAGCTGAGTTAGTTAACGGACATTGACCAGAGTCGCTCCAGGGATGGGGAATTTCTGTCATGTGGAGATATTCTAGAAGCTGGGTATTTTGTCCTTGGAGCAGAGAAGGTTAAGAAGTAATTCAATAGAAGTCTTCAAAGTCCTAAATAGTTTCAATAAAGTAATAAACGAGCCTCTGTTTCCAATGACAGGTGGGCCGTTAACCAGAGGACCGAGATTAAATGTGATTGCCAAAATAACCAGAAGCAAATGAAGGAAGATTTTGTTTAAACAGCGATGTTTTGTGATCTGGAATGAACTGCTTGAAAAGGAGGTGGAAGCACATTCAATAGAAACTTTCAAAAGGGAATTTGACGAAAATAATTGAAGTAAAAAAGATACAGGGGATAGAGTGGGTTTAATTGGAGAGCTCGACCAAAGAGACAGCGCCGGCATGGCTTGCCGAATGGACTCTCTGTGCACTGTAAAATTTTATGATGCTACGATCAACGACATCTTAGAAAATAAATTGAATGGGCCAGAAGAGCAAAGTGAACTTGTGGTTCAGGTGAACAAATCCTTAAAAATTGTATCACAGTTTAGCAAAGCGATTAAAATGAAACGGTGAATTAGGGTTTATTCTTAGCCAATTTAAAGCAAAAGCAGCAAAACTGGCAAAGGTGAGATGTAGTGTTACACAAGCATCGGTGCTGGGACCACTGCTGTTCAACAATTACATAACCAATTCAGACTTGGGAATCGGGAGTGAAATTTCAAAGTTTGTGGATGCTTCCACAAAGGGCGTATATCGTTGACACTGAGGAGGTCAGCGGCAAACAGATTGAATACAATGATAAACTTGCAGACTGGGCATGCAATTGGCAAAGGAACATCTGTTGTATATCTGTAAATCATGCACTCCCATATGCCGCCACCAGAGAGCGCATCGCCTGAAGCCCCAAGGGATCCCAGCATCCCTTGGGAGCACTGTATATAAGCCGGCCCCTAAGGCCTGTTTCTAACGCTGGAGTGTCGTAATAAAGATTGAGGTCACTGTTACTTTTACCTCCCTGTGTGCCGTCTCATCTGTGTTAGGAACACAATAACTGGCGACGAATATATGAATCCAACACAAAGATACAGCAAACTGTGGGCATCCTGGAGAAGTGCTCGGAGGGTGAGTACTGGGAAGTCTATGTCGAACGGCTACACCAGTACTTTGCAGCCCACGAGCTGGACGGAGAAGGAAGCGCTGCAAAAAGGAGAGCGGGCATCCTCACGGTCTGCAGGGCACCGACCGACGGCCTCATGATGAATTTTCAGGCTCCGGTGAAACCCACAGATGAGCAGCTGTGTACACTGGTTCTGAAGCATCATAACCCGAGGGAGATCGTGCTGATGGCGAGGTAACGGTTCCACACGTGCCAGCGATCTGAAGGTCAGGAAGTGGCGAGCTACGTCGCCGAGCTAAGGCGACTTGCAGGACAATGTGAGTTTCATGGTTTACAGGAGCAGATGCTCAGAGACTTTTCTGTACTGGGCATTGGCCACGAGAACATCCTAAGAAAACTTTTGACTGTCGAGACACCGCCCCTCAGTAAGGCCATTGCGATAGCACAGGCGTGTATGTCCACAGTGATAACACCAAACAAATCTTTCAGCACAAAAGTGCTACCAATGTTCATAAATTAACTGGAAATGTGTTTGCGAGCAGAAATGTACAGGGCAGAAACCATGAGTATGCAACTGCCAGCTGGCCTCAGGTGACCCGGATAACTCAGAATGGCAACAAAGGATGAATGCAAGGCTGTTCACAGCTTGTTGGCGTTGTGGAGGCTTCCATGCAGCCTATACATGCCGGTTCAAAGGGTCTGATTGCAAGAGGTGTGGAACAATGGGGCACCTCCAACGAGTTTGCAGTCAAGTTGCAAGCTCTGCAAAACCAATTAACCTCCACGTGGGAGAGGGAGTTCGGTCCATGGTGGATCAAAGCAATTTGGAGCCTCAGAGAGAGGACGCAGAAGCTGAAGTATATGGCGTGCACACATTTTCGGAGAAATGACCACCTATAATGCTAAATATAAAATTGAATGGCTTACCCATAGCCATGGAAGTGGACAGTGGCGCTAGCCAATCCATCATGAGTAAAAAGATGTTTGAGAGACTGTGGTGCAAAAAGGCACTCAGACGAGCCCTGAGCCCCATCAACACCAAAGAGCTCACCACTGTCTTGGGCAACGCCATGGTCAAGATCACCTACGAGTGCACGGTGCAGGAAGTGCCATTCAGGATTGTCCCGGATGATGTCGCCACACTTCTTGGAAGGAGCTGGCTGGGCAAAATCCGCTGGAATTGGGATGACATCCGTGCGCTATTTCCTGTCGATGAGGCCGAATATACCCAGGTTCTTAAGAAATATCCTTCTCTTTTTGAGCCAGCCATTTGGAATTTTTTCTGCGTAGAAGGTGCGGATCCACTTGGTACCAGAGGTATGACCCATTCACCTCAAGGCGCGAGGGAGAGAGTGGAAATCGAGCTGGACAAGCTGCAACGCGAGGACATCATCTCCCCAGTGGAATTTAGTAAGTGGGCCGGCCCGATTGTTCCAGCACTCAAAAGTGATGGCACGGTCAGGATTTATGGTGTTTATAAAGTAAATATAATCTTTTCGAGCTACAGGACCACACCCGCTAGTTAAGGCTGATGACCTATTTGCGACTCTGGCAGGAGGCAAGACGTTCACCAAGCTCGACCTGACTTAGGTCTACATGACACAGGAGCTGGAGGAGTCTTCAACGGGCCGCACCTGCATCAACACTCATAAGCGACTGTTCATCTACAACAGATGCCCGTATGGAATTCGGTCGGCTGCAGCGATCTTCTAGAGAAACATGCAGAGCCTGCTCAACACGCACGGTGATTTTTCAGGACGACATGTTGGTCACCGGTCGGGAGGTCCTCCAGCGACTGGATCACGTAAGGCTGCGGCTGATGTGGAAATGCGATTTCATGGCAACAGAAGTGGAGTTTTTGCGGAGAAATATCGCGCCATGACAGACACTTTCAGGAACGCGCCCAGGCCACAGAACGTCACGGAGCTGCTGTCTCTCCAGGGCTCCTCAACTATTTTGATACCTTCCTACCGGGGTAAAGCACTCTTTTGAAGCCCCTACCTTGTTATTGCGCAAAGGTGAGTACTGGGTATCGGGAAAAAGCCATGTAATTGCTTTTGCGAAAGCCAGATACATTTTATGCTCCAACAAGCTGCTTTTATTGTATAGTCCGTGTAAAATACGTGTGATAGCATGTGACCTGTCGTCGTACGGAGTCGGGCGTGCATTACAACAAGCTAACATTGTCGGGATGTTGCAACCAGTCGCCTATGCTTCCAGGAGCTAGTCGAAGGCCGAGAGTGCCTACAGCATAATTGAAAAAGAGGCATTAGCGTGTGTGTTCGGGGTGAAGAAAATGCTTCAGTACCTGTTTGGCATAAAATGTGAGCTGGACAACAATCACAAGCCCCTCACATCCCTATTCACTGAAAACAAGGGGTAAATACTAATGCCTCAGCCCGCATATAAATGTGGGCACTCGCGCTATCAGCGTATAACTATACAATCCGCCATCGGCCAGGCAAGGAAAACTGTGCAGATGCTCCATTGCCCACCACGGGGGGTGGAAATGGCGCAGCCTGCAATCTTGTTGATGGAAGCGCAGTCCACAGACTTGTTGATGGTCATGTAGGAGTTTGAAAATGATAAATCACTCGACACAGATGAGGACTTGGACTAGCCAAGTACTTCTGCTGTCCAGAGTAAAAAAAACTGTGTACTGCATGGGAGCTGTGTCAGCATCCCTGTTGAAATGCAAGACCCAAACAAGCCGTTCCAGCGGAGAATGGACAGACTGTCCATTCAGGCAGACTGCCTGTTCTGTGGTAACCGCGTAGTGCTAAGCAAAAAAGGGCAGGGAGACGTTCATCTCGGATCTCCACAGCACACACCCGGTTACAGTAATGATGAAAGCAATAGCCAGATCATATGTGTAGTGGCGCGGTATCGAGGCTGACTAAGATTCCTGTGCAGGGCAACGACACGTATGTGTTCAGTTGAGCAACGCGCCTAGAGAGGAACGACTAAGTTTGTGGTCCTGGCCCTCCAGACCATGGTCAAGGATCCATGTCGACTATGCCGGCCCGTTTCTCGGTAAAATGTTGCTGGTTGTGGTGGATGTTTTTCAAAAGGGTTTGAACGTAAAATAACGTCGTGAAGAACCGCCACCGCTAGCATTGAACGCCTGAGGGCCATGTTTGCCACCCACAGCCTGCCTGACATACTGTTCAGTGACAAGGGGCCATGTTTCACCAGTGCCGAATATGAAGAATTCATGAACCGTAATGGAATCAAACATGTCACCTCCGACCCAATGGGCAGGCAGAGCGGGCAGTACAAACCATCAAACACAGCCTTAAACGAGTCACAGAAGACTCACTCCAAACCCACCTGTCCCGAATACTGCTCAGCTACGGCAGCAGACCCCACACGCTCACAGCGGTGCCCTCGGCTGATCTACTCATGAAAAGAACACTTAAAACGGGACTCTCGCAGGTTTGGACCAACCTGCATGATCAGGCAGAGAGCAGGCGGCAGCAACAAAATGTAAACGATGGCCGCGCCATTATTTCATGGAAAAATGATCTGAATGACCCTGTGTATGTGCTAAACTATGGATATAGTCCACACGCATCGTGGGCACGGTGACAGCTTATTAAGGAAATAGGGTGTTTGTCGTCAAACGAGACAATGGACAAATTTTCGGAAAGCAACTGGACCAAATGAGGCGGCAGTACACAGGCTGCCCTGAACAACCCACGGCAAACACCACCTTTTTTCCATCCCACAACACACACACAAACGATCAACTACACCAGGCCGGAACAGGAAATCGAATCCATTGTGCCCAACAGCCCAGCAAGGCCAGGCTAAACTAGCAGCCCTGCAGGGCCAACAAGACGCCAGCCCAGCGAGGGCACAGCTAACACACCAGAACTGACATTTGTGCAGAGGCGGCCCACCAGGGAAAGAAAGTCTCCCGACCGCCTCAACTTGTAAAGCTTTTTCACTTTGACTTTGGGAGGGGGTGTGATGTTGTGCATCTGTAAAGCATGCACTCCCATGTTCCGCCACCAGAGAGCTCATCGCCTGAAGTCCCAAGAGATCCCAGCATCCCTTTGGAGCCGGCCGCTGAGGCTGCTCATCAATCTGGTGTGTCTCATTCAAGACAGTGGTCACTATTACTTTGACTTCCGTGTATGCAGCCTCAACTTTGTTCGGAGCACATACCAACTTTGGTTGGTACGTCTACCCCAATATCGGTTCGTTGTCATCTTTAAACTGGTTTCCTCCAATCTGTGGTCTGCAATTACAAACCTACGAAGCCGATCATATTTGGATAATTACAATTGTGCTCTCTTAACTACCCTCAAGGTTTTTTCACCATTACAGACCTTTCTCACAAGTTCAGATAGTCCAGATGACCGACATGTTTTGCGACAGATTACATCAGAGTTATGAGTGGTATTTAAAATATATACTCACTCGTGATGGTCTGCAAACGTCTGTCTGTCCTTCGCCCGGGTGCGTCCTGCCAATCTACGCTATTTGTTGTGCAGTAATGCAAATACACTCAACACAGTCCTGTTGTGGAGAATAGATTTGTTTAATTGCTTCATTAAGGGAGACAAGGTCTACACCAGTAACTTAACTAGATGCCTTATCAACCGTTCGTTTCGAACACTTTAGGAGCTGCTTCCTTTGTACGGAATACTTTGCAAAGTCATTGTTTACATTATCATTGGTCAGTCATTCTACTGCGTGACAATTTTTTTCGCTTTTTACAGATTGCTTAATTTCAACTTTGCTAATTACATCACATCCTCCTTGGTATGAACATATGTATTCTGCATCCTACCTCCTGCCACTAACATGAATCTATTTCTTATTTCTGAATAACTACAGGAAGCTGCTTCGAAGGCTATGAAATGACCTCTGAATAACAGGAATTGCAACATGGTCCTACAGTTGCACCTCCGAATTCTGCCACATCAGCAAATTGTGTTCGTGCCTTCCGAATCTGACACATGTTTTACTCATTTATTCCCGCTTCAATAGCCAGCACACAGTGTACAACTGAAATATGTAATTCTTAAAGCTGGTTTTATAACCAAAAATTACATGTCATTATTAATTTGGGCATGGCAACTAATGCGCAGCTTAAAGCTGATACATTTAATTGTTATAAATTGGGTATGGAAACGAACATACAGGGTGAACCCTTTTACATTTCATTGTTAAATAGGGTATGGTAACCAATACAAAGGTAAACCTGTTACATTTAATTGTTAAATGTGTGTACAGAAGGTAAAACTTATATTTAATTTTTCAAATTTGGTATGATAACCAATACACAACAGTTAAATTTATTTCAAAAATTGGGAATGATAAGCAATACACATATTAAAACTGATACACATCATTGTTAAATTTGCAATGGTAACGAACATGCATGTTATATTGTTACATTTAATTGTTAGTTGGGTATGATAATTAATACAGACTGTAAGAATAAAAGTGTTTATTAATGATAATATTCATTCTGTTTTATCTGTATTTATACATTATATATATATATATATTTATATAATATACGTAAATTAGATTATGCGAAGAGACAAAAGGGATTACTTTCACAAGTTGGCTAGACTTCCCAAATTTTGCATCGATACAGGCCATCAAACATCCATTTTTACGCTGAGATGAGATATAACGCCCTGGTATCGACAGTTAGGCACATAATGGAAACTAACGCCTACTTATCTCGCACTTATCGCCGAGCATTATTTTCGGCATGTAATTAACGCCAAAAAATAATAACACCCGCCCACTTTTTTTGGCGCAAGTGTCAGAATGGGCAAAATCAACATCCTTTATATCGCCGAGTATTACATTTCGCATTTAATTAATGCTGAGAATGAATAAGACCGCCCACCTACTTTTTTTGGCAAAAAGGTCAGAATGGCCGAAATCAACGCCCATTATTTCGCCGAGCATTATTTTTGGCATCTCGGCCACATATCGCCGAAAATATCACTCGCTGGATAAGCCGCTGATAAAAAGTTGCTCTCATTTGAACGAAACGCAGAGGTATGGACGCCATTTTATAAATTCGAGGTCAGTTCATATAATTGGCTGCTTCAACTTCTCGGGAGTTTCAATATACTCTGGAAGTCATTTAAGGAGTTTGACCATCTGAACAGACAACTTATCATAATGTGGACGATTTGAAGTTACTTTAAATGTCTTAGTAGGTAAATATATTGCTTGTGAACAATGGGTGTAAAACTGAGAGTTTTGGAATGCGATCTGTAAATTTGCAAACTGTCTTGATGACCACGCAGATGCTGCAGGCTAGAGATGGCAGAAGGTATATTTAATAGCGTCATGTGCCCAATCAATGAAGTGCCAGACTGTTGAGGAGGGTAAGACCTTATACCATAGTTACTTACAGGGAGAAGCGGTCTTAGCTGAAATTCTCTGATAACACGTGCCTTAGGAGACTGCACTTCCACAAAGAGGTTATCAGCGAGATATGCCAGCTCATCAGGTGAGATGTGCAGCCTGCCATCATCATCAGTACAGAACTGTCCGTCAAGGTTATGGTTACTGCGGCACTTGCCTCCTGTGCATCGGGTTGCTTTCAGGCCTCAGCTGGGCATATTTGGGCTATATCTCAGCATGCCACACTTTGCTGCTTTCGACAGGTCGCTGTAGCCCTTTACACATGCACACTTCACTATTACCAGGGAGGCACAGACTGACAGGGCTCTAGGATTCTCCAGAATTGCAAACTTCCCCCCGGTGCAGTGAGTAACAGATTGTACGCACAGAGTCAAGCGGCCAGCTTTTTAGGATGCACAGCCTTTTTGGCACCGCAAGGATTACACTCCCTGAATGTGCAACTCGTTGTAGACAATAACCAAATTATAATGGCAGTAAATTCAACATTTCCGGGTCGCATCCATGTTGCACATATCCTGCGTGAAAGTGCTGTATTTAACATGTTTACCAGTCAGCCACAAGGTCAATGCTGGAAGCTTGGTGATCAAAGAATATGGCCTTGCCTCTTGGCAGCTGAGCCCCTGCGTAACACCCAGACTGAAGCCGAGAAGCAATACAATAAGACACTCTCACATTATCATTAGGAGTGACATTGGAGTGCGTAAACAACGCTTTAGATATCTGGACCACTGAGGAGGAGAGCTACAAACACCACCATGAACAAGTAGCGTGATTCGTAATGGTGTGCTGCATGCTACAAAACCTGGCTATCAGATGGGGACAAGTATTTGCAGCTGGTCCACATCAGGAGAGAGAGCAAGAGGAGTACGAGGAGGTGGATGCTGAGCTCAGGGCATGCAACCAGGCTGACGATGAAAACATGCCCTCTCCACCTCTGGACCACAGGAAAGGGCCCGTGGTGGCTACTTAGCTTGAAACAGGTTGGTCGTTTTTACAAAGCTGAACGTTGCTGTTTTTGCAGCTCATACATGAATGTTGCACATTACCTTGGTGACAGTTAAAGTTTGAGTTGAGTCAAGTTAAGTTTAATTATCCCATTCATGTTCGGGAATCGCAATTGTGTAATGGTGCAGCTATCTGAGATAATGCAAAACGATGTTATACCATCAAAAGAACATCAGAAATAAGAGCAGGAATAACAAATACGGCCCCTCGAGCCTGCTCCGCTATTTAATAATATCATGGGTTTTCTGATCATGGACTGAGGTCCACTTCCCTGCCCGCTCCATATACCCCTATATTCCCTTATCGTTTTAGTAACTCTCTAGTTCGTATTAAATCTATTCAATGTCCCAGCTTCGACTGCTCACTGATGCAGGAAATTGCACACATTTACAAGCCTTTGAGAGAAGAAATTTCTCCTCGTTTCTATTTTAAATGGGCGGCCCCTAATTCTAAAAATATTCCCTCTAGTTCGAGTCTCGCCAGTCAGTGGAAACATCGTGCCTGCATCCACCTTGTAGCGCCCCCTCATAACGTTATACGTTTCGATAAGAGCACCTCAAATTCTTCTGAATTCCAATGAGTAGAGGCCCAACCTACTGAACCTTTCCTCGTAAATCAACCCCCTCATCTCCGAAATCATCCGAGTGAACCTTCTCTGAACTACCTCCAAAGCAAGTACATCATTTCGCCAATATAGGAAACCAAAACTATGCGCAATATTCCAGGTGAATTTTCAAAAGACACTGTATATCGTTAGTAAGACTTCGCTACTATTATGCTCCATCCTCTTTGCAATAAAGTCCAAGATTCAATTGGCCTTGCTAAACACTTGCTGTACCTGCATACTAATCTTTTGAGTTTCAACTACTCCCAGGTCCCGCTGTACTGCAGCACTTTGCAATATTTCCCCATTTAATGAATAACTTGCTCTTTGATTTTTTTCTGCTGAAGTGCATGACTTCACACTTTCCAACATTATATTCCGTCTGCAATATTATTCCGAATCACATAGCCTGTCTTTGTCCTTTTGCAGATATTTCTGCCCTCCTCACAGATTACTTCAACTCCCATCTTTCCATCATCAGCGAAATTGGCTACGTTACACTCAGTCCCTTCACCCACGTCATTACTCTAGGTTGTACATAGTTGGGGTCCCAGCATTGATCCTTGTGGTACCTTACTAGTTACTAATTGAGAACCCAAAAATGATCCATTTATCCCGAATCTCTGTTTTCTGTTAATTAGCCAATGCTCTATCCATGCTAATAAATTCAACCCAAC
This sequence comes from Pristiophorus japonicus, assembly GCF_044704955.1. Taxonomy (NCBI): domain Eukaryota; kingdom Metazoa; phylum Chordata; class Chondrichthyes; family Pristiophoridae; genus Pristiophorus; species Pristiophorus japonicus. The sequence continues at coordinate 5,600,325 of NC_092001.1, forward strand.
CACTAAACTTGTAGTAAACGTTAATGTGCACCTTGTCAAACGCCGACTGGAAGTCTAAATACACTGCATCCACTGTTTTCCCTTATGCACCCTGCTTGTTACATCCTGAAGGAATCCCAGCACATTTGTCGAACATGATTTCCACTTCATAAATCCATGCAGATTATGCCTGACCGAATTTTGCTTTATCAAATGTCCTGCTACTGCCTCTTTAATAATGGATTCCAACATTTTCCCAATCACAGATGTTAAGATAACTGGTTGTCTGCCTCATTTTTTAAATATGGGCGTTAGATTTGCAGTTTTCCAATCTGCTGGGACCTCCCCAGGAAATGTTGGTAAATTAAAGCGAATGCATCCACACTCACTGCAGTTAATTCGCTTAAGACCCTAGGAAACATGGGATTTATCTGTCTTTAGTCCCATTATCTTACTGAATACCACCTCCTTATTGATTGTGATTATGTTAAGTTCCGCCTTCGCCCCCACACCCCGCCCCCCCACGTCCCGCATAGCGCCTTGAGTATCCACAGTTGGGATATTGTTAGTGTACTCTACCGTAAAGACAGATACAAAATATTTATTCAGAGTTTCGACCATCTCCATGTTCCCCATTACTAATTCCACGGTCTCGTCCTCTAAGGGACCAACATTTACTCGAGCCACTTGTTTACTTTTTGTATTCCTATAGAAACTCTTGCTGTCTGTTTTTATATTTCGTGCGAGTTTATTATCATTGTCTATCTTCCCTTTCTAAATCATTGTTTAATCATCCTTTGCTGGATTTAAAAACCTCCCAATCTTCAGTTCTCCTACAACTTTTCGCAAATTTGTATACCCTTGGTTTTAATTGGGTGCCATCCTTTGTTTCTTTAGTTAGCCACGGATGGCAACCTTTTCTCTTACACTCTTTCCTCCACACTGGAAAATATCTTTCTTGAGATTTGTGAAATATCTCCTTCAATGTAAACCTCTGTTCATCTTCCATGCTGCACTTTAATCTATTTTCCCAGTCCAGTTATGCAAACACTGCACTCATATCTTCATAGTCTCCTTTCTTTAAGCTTAGTATGCTGACTCGAGATCCAAATTTCATACCCTGCATCTCAATTTGAAGTTCAATCATGCTTTGATCACTCATCCCAATGGGATCCTTTACTAGGAGATAGTATATGAATACTTTCTCATTACACATGACCAGATGTAAGATAGCCTGCCCCTTGGTTGCTTCCATTGCAAACTGGTCAAGGAACCATTACCTTATGCGGCCTATGAACTCTTCCTCGAGGCTACCGTGACCAATTTGATTTCGTCAATCAATATGGAGGTTAAAGTCACACAGGATTATTGCTGTACCCTTTTCGCAAGCCCCCACTATTTCCTGGTTTATGTTCCGACCAACAGAATTATTATTGTTAGGGGAGCGACAGTCTACGCCCCCTTACGATTCCTTGTGAGCCAATATAATTTCTCACTATTGCAGTGATTCCACCCTTTATCAATAGAGCTACCCCACTACCTGTTCCTTTTTGTCTGCCCTTCCGAATTTTCAAATACCCCATAATATTTCATTCCCTGTCCTGGTCACCTTGCAGCCACGTCTCTGAAATAGCTATCAGATCATACCCATTTGTCCCAATTTGTGCCGTCAACTCAATATTTTTTGAAAAATGCAAAGTGCATTTAAGCAAAGTGCCTTTCAATTTGTTTTTTTACACTTTTTTCCTCTCTCCTTCAATCTCACTGTCTTTATTTTTGCATTCTAATTCTAGCTAAACACCCTAAAGAATCATTTTCATGTTCTCGTCCTCATATCAAGCTAGTTTAAACCCACCCCAACGGCACTAGCTAAGCACCACCCCACATCCCCATCCTCAACTGCCCCAACACTCACGAGAGAAAATTGGTCCCGGCTCTGTTGCGGTACAACCCGTCAGAACCTCTCCCAAAGCCTTAGGAAACTTTATCACTCACGCCTGCACCACCTGTTCAGTCACGAGTTCCACTGCTCTATCCTCCTGTTTCTTCATTCACTAGCTCGTGGCACTGGGAGTAATTCGGAGATTATTACCTTAGAGATGCTGCTTTTTAATCTATGCCATAGCTCCCTAAACTCAGCCTGCAGGAACTCCTCCCTCTTCCCACCTATGTCATTGGTACGGATGTGGAACATGACCTCTGTGTGTTCCCCCGCTCCCCTCAAAACATTTAATGAAAACATTTTTAAGAAACCATAATCACAACAGTTAAAAAGTACAGAGCTACTTCCCCGCCCCACCCCACAACGAATTAATAGCTTTTATAACATTCATTCAATGTTGAAAATGTCCAATACTTCATAAGCATACAAAACAAATACAAAAAAATAGATACCACCCCCTCCACCAAACATCCCAACAAAATAGCTGGAATTGCATTAAATACTCTAATAAAGACCACACCTGCGGCCATGCATCACATTCCTATGCCTCCACCTCACCGCTTCACCTTTAGCTCGTCCACTTCCCCTGCTGACTCCAAGCCTCCTGGCCGAGGAGCTTCTAAGGCAATGATTCATTGCTGGGGCGGATGGCAGGACCGCTGTTTGGATGGATATGGGAGAGGCCATCCCAAGGTGGGAACGTGCACCGAGCCAGTAGCAAGATCTTCCTGGTGGCTCTCATGTGACGTTAGCAATCGTCTTGCGGCACCTTGGGGTCCAGTGTCGCACCTCGAGACAACTGGGTTGCCTCTGCCATCAGTGTTCGTTGCTCTCACCTTCAGGGACTCCACCATCCATAGCTATTAATAGTGCATGCTGGCAGTCATGCTGGCCATTTGAAGGGATATGTCCCCATTGTCTGTATGACCTGCTTACCTTTGTCAAAACTCTTGCTCTACAAATGTTCCATGTTGCCGCTCAGATCGGCTGCTCCTGGAGCAGACGTGCTGCATCAAACCAATCTCCGCATTGTCGGTGCCATCCAGGAGACACCACGGCTGCCCTGCGACAAGGTGACTGGACCCAGTACTACCACACTGGATGAGGGAATGGCCGAAGGAGCACTTGATATCTTGGAGTTGGCGATGCGTGCTCCTCGAAGTCTGCATTCTTATCCTTGGAGATGGCACCCAGCAGCTGCACATGCGAGAATCGGGGCTCCTCAGCACCAGATGAATGATCGTCCGCCGACTCCGGCACCGCACCCGCAGCTTTTGGGCTCGGTGTTGTTGCAGGGGACCGCGCTACTGGCTGATATAAAAAACATAAATGAGGTTAATAGCGGAGAAGCGGGTCCTAAGGTCATAAGGTGATTCCAGCGGTAAAGACAACACCGTTATCAAAATCTTCACAGCCATCACAGTTCATGACCATGACCAAATTCTGTAAAAGATTCTGTTGGTATGTAAAAAGCGAAAGATTAGTGAAAGTAAATGTGGTTCCCATGCAGGCTGAGAAAGGAGTAATTACAATGTGGAATTAGGAAATGGTACAGAAATTAAACAAGATGTGTCGGTCTGCCTTCCCGAAAGACGCAAAAAAACCTCCCAGTAACAGTGGCGAACCAAGGGGTTAGCATGAATGAGTAACTAAAATAAATAATAATTAGTAAAACAAATAGTACTGGAGATATTAACGGGACTGAAAGCAGAGGCATTCTCTGGACCTGATGGCCGACATGCATTGGTTTTGATAGAGGTGGCTATGGAGATACTGGATGTATTGGTTTCCATCTTGCAAACTTCAACATGTTATAAAAGGTTTCCTGCAGATTATAAGGTAGCAAATGTAATCTTGCTGTTTAGGAAATGAGGGAGAGAGAAAACGGGGAATTACAATCCGGTTAGCCTGACATCACTCATAGTGAAAATGTTACATTATATTATTAAGGAAGTGGTGAAAGGGCACATAGAAAATAATAATGGGATTGGGCAGAATCCACACGGATTTATGAAAGGAAAATCAGATATGTCAAACATTTATAGTATTTTGAGGTTGTAACTATAAGAATTGCTAAGAGTGGAACCAGTGGATTTGGATTTTCAGAAGTATTTGGATAAGGTGCCACAAGATGTTATGAAGCAAAATAATGGTTCATGGGATAGTTGGTTATATATTGGACATCCATGTGTGCAGGAGGTGTCTCCAGCTTCAATTGCTCGAGCTCCGTGTTTCGGAGCTGCAGCAGCGGGTGGAGTCAATAAGGTGCACCCGCAAGGCTGCGAACTACGTGGATAGCACGTTTCAGGAGGTCGGTATCCCGCAGCTTAAAGGCGTGCAGGTAGAGGGGACGTGGGTGACCACCAGACATAATAAGTGTTCCAGGCAGGTCGCACAGAAGGCCCCGCGTGAGTCCATCTTGTTTTCAAACCAATATTCAATTCTGAGTATCGGTAAGGACGATGTGGCTCTGGGGATTGCGGCCAGAGCCAATGCCAAGGCACCACGGCTGGCCCAGCAGCATAGCGGGGAGGGCCGAAGAAAAAAAGAGTCCTAGTGATAAGGGGATTCTATAGTTAGAGGAACAGACAGGCGATTCTGCGGACGTAGACATGTCTCCCGAATGTTTATGTTCCTCCCTCGTTCCAGGTTCAAGAATGACACAGTGCAGATGCAGGTCACCCTGGAGCGGGGGCGGGGGGGGTAGGGAGTCGTGGGGGTGGGGGGGGGGGGTAAGCCGCTAGAGGTCATGGCCCATATAGGGTGAGTGATGAGCTCTATCAGAGAGAATTTATGGATCTCGAAAAAAAATTAAATGGTAGGATATCAAAGGTAGTCTACTCTGGGTTAATACCGGTGCACCTGCCAAAGCGTATAAGAATAGTAGGAGAGAGACGATGAGCACGAGGATGGAAAATTGGTGTAGAAGGGAGGGCTTTAAATTCTTGAGAAATTGGGACCGCTTGTGGGGAAGAAGGGACCTGTATAAATCAGACATGTTGCGTCTCAACAGCGTCGGGTCCAATATCCTCGCGGGGCGTTTTGCTGGTGCAATTGTCGAGATTTTGAACTAGCTTGGCAGCGGGATGGGAACCTGAGAACGAAAACAAAAGAGATGTAAGTAAAGCAGAAGTTGGATAGCATTAATGTAGAAAGCGAATCTTTAAGACAGAGGAAACATGGCTTAGTACGTAACAAGCAAGGATGCCTTCCTGTGCTGAATGGTACATATTTACTGCAAGGAAAATAGCGAATAAGGCGGATGATCTCAGAGCACATGTAGACCTTTGGGAATGTGACGTTAAAACCATTACATAAACTTGGCTGAAAGCGGGGCATGTTTGGCAGATCAATATCTCTGGCTGACGGATTTTTCGGCAAGTGAGAGAGATGGGGGCAAAACCGGGGGCATTGTTGCTCTACTGATTAAATAAGCAATTACAGCAGTGAGGAGGAATGATAGGTTAGACGGATCATCAACTGCGGCAACATGGGTCGAATTGGGAAAAAAAAATTTGCGATCACATAGCTAGGTGTGTATTATAGACATCCAGAAAGTGGGAAGGAAATAGAAAGAGCAAATAAGTAGACAAATTGCTGTGAAGTCTAAAAATTATAGAGTAATAATAGTAGGGCACTTTAATTATCCGAATATTGATTGTGACAAATTTACTGTGAAGGCTATAGAGGCTGCCAATTTCTTGAAATGCTTTCAAGAGAACTATTTTAGTCAGTAAATAGCAAGCCCAACACGACAGCGGGCGGTCTTGGATTCAGTTTTGGGGAAAGCAACTGCGCAGATTAAAGTGGTATTAGTGGGGGAGTATTTGGGTGACTTTGATCATAATTCAAGTTGGTTATGAATAAGGACAAGAATAGGCCTGCAATAAAATTTGTGAATTGCGGAAATGTTAATTTTGCGAAGTTAAAGCGTGATTTGGCCAGAGTAGACTGGAAACAGCTAACTATGGGTAAATCGGATTCGGAACAGCGTGAGGCATTCGAGAAGGAGATCCGGAAGGTAGGAGCCAAACGTGTTCACTTAAAGTAAAAAGGCTGGCAAAATAATTATAAAGTGCCCTGAATATCTAGGGAATTACAGGTGATGCTTAAACAAAAAAAGGACGCTTATGTCACATATCAAACGCTTAATACTTTAGAATTTTTAGAGAAATATAGAAAGTTAAGAGGCGAAATTAAAAACGATATGAGGAAAGCTAAGAGTGAGCATGATACATTCTTGGCCACTAAAATTAAGTAAAACCCTAAGATGTTCTATAAGTATAAAGAGTAAGAGGGTAACTAAGGAAAGTGTAGGGCCCATTAGAAATCATGAGGGTAATTTCCTGTGGAGGCAGAAGATGTTGGCAGGGTTCTTCACGAATACTTTGCATCTGTTTTCACAAAGTATAGAGGTAATGCAGATACTGCTATCGAGGACGAGTGTGATATTCTGGGTGAAATAAATAAGGTGTGAGAGGAAGTGTTAAGGTGTTTAGTCGCTTTGAATGTAGATAATTCCCATGGCCTGGATGAAATGCGTCACAGGCTGTTGAGCCAAGTACAATATGCAATAGCAGAGGCCTTGACCATCATTTTCTAGTCCTCTTTGGACATGGGCATGGTGCCGGAGGATTGGAGGACTGCTAACGTAGTACCCTTGTTGAAGAAGGAAAAAAGGGATATGCAGAGCAATTACAGGCCTGTCAGCCAAAAGTCAGTGGTGGGAAAAGTATTGGAAAAAATCGTAAAAAACAGGACAAGTCTGCATTTGGGTAGGCAAAGATAAATAAGGGACAGTAACCAAGGATTATGAATGGAAGATCATGTTTGAATAACTTAATTTAATTTTTTGAGCAAGTAACCAAGATGGTCGCTGAGAGCAGTGCATACGATGTAGTATATATGGATTTTAGCTAAGCTTTTGATAAGGACCCACACGGTAGACTGGCCATGAAGGTTGTAGCCCATGGGACCCAGGGTAAAGTGACAAGTTGAATCCAGAATTTGCTTGGAGATAGGAAGCAAAGGATAATGTTTGATGTTTGTTTTTGTGAGTGGGAGAATGTTTCCTGTGGGGTAGCACAGGGCTCAGTACGGGGTCTCTTGCTTTTTGTGATATATACCACCTATTTATATTTGATTAAATGGAGTATGATTGAGACGTTTGCAGACGATCCTAAAATAGGCTGTGTTGTTGATAATGAAGAGCAAATCATGGGCTGCAGGAGGATATGAATCTACTGGTCAGCTGGGCAGACCAGAGAACTGTGAGGTGATGCAATTTGGGACAGCATTTTAGTCCCACCATTTTTCATTAAGGGCACATGATTGGCCTGAGCCTTCCGGATCTCCTCCTTCAATGCCTCTCACTGTTCTGAAATTAATTTACCCAGAAATAGCAGTTTCCAGTCCTCTGTGGCCAAATCACCATTAACGTAGCACAAGTATAATTTCCCCAATTTGGGACATTTATTGCAGGCCTATCCTCGACTTTATCCATAGAAAACTTAAATCTGTCTGAATTATGGTCACTGGCACCCAAGCGCTCTTCAACTAATACCACTTCAACCTGACCAGATTATTTTCCCTAAAAAAATCCATCACCGCCCCCTCTCGTGCTGTGCGTGTTACATACTGACTAAAAAAATTATCTTGTATGTATTTTAAGAATTCCACTCCCTCGATACCTTTCACACTCTATTTGTCCAAATCAAAATTTGGGAAATAAAATACCCTACAATTATTACCCTGTCGTTTTTGGACTTGACTGCAATTTGACGATATTACTTGCTCCTCTGTCACACTCCCACACTTTGGCGGCCTACAATACATGCCCGACAGTGTGATCGCCCTTTTGAATTTTTCAATTCTAATCATATGGCCTCATTTGTTGGTCCCTCCAGCATATTATTCCTCCTCACAGATTCAATAGTTTCTTTAATCAGTACCACGATGTCCCCTCTCCATCTCTTTATTATCTTTCATTTCAGTTTTATTTGTTATATTTAAACTCCATAGCTGCCATGGTGGGATTTGAACTCATGGCTCCGGAACATTTTTCCGGGGCTCTGGGTTACTAGTACAGTAACATAACCACTATGGTGGACCTAGGAAAGGTGCTACACTATTGTGGTACACAAATTGTTGGATTCAAATGGGTTAAGTGAAGCTGTTTTGTTGAGTGACTGCAATTAATGGTATTCTCCATGGATCCTAATGTATATGTGCCTGGTTTCCCTCTTCTATTAATAAGGAATTCCTCCCAAAGCGTTATCGCGTAGTATCAGTGAGAGTCTCACCTCCGGCCCTAACAAGGATCAGAACACTGCTCCACAGATAGGGTCCAGAATCTGCATTCTGGTAAATTGGAATATTACAACAATGGATTGAATCTGACATCAGTGAATTGAATGTTACAGCAATGGACAGGAGTTTCATCTGGGAGTTTGACATGATTTATGAACAGTATAATAGAATTCCGTAACACATACGGATAAAATTGGTACTTCGTGCTTTTAAATACATTTACTATCCATTGCTTACTGTTGTTGGTGTTCCGGGTAAGTCTCTCTATCCGGCTATTAATACGGCAAACCACAGCATACTGTTTATCTGTTCTTGTAATTTACTTGTCATCTTTGTTGAACTTGGTGTCCGTGGTAAGTTTCCAGATCGAGCAATTAGATGTGTAAATCAAGTTTCCCTGTATTACTGTGATTTCCAGTTAAGCCTTTGGTCCGTATCACAATCTCAATGTTCTATCTATCGATGTATTACCGCCCAATGACCAATATCTGAGGCTGAATTTGAAACCTCGCAACCTCTGCCTTTTCTTTGACCCAGAGCTGAGTTCCGAACTCACATCCTCTGAATTACCAAACCTGCCAACTACCTCCTCCTTAATTTCATCTGGTCTCTGCACCATATCAGGCCTTATGCTGCATAAACTCTCATCCATTTCTTTGTTACATTTAGACTCATCTATTCGAGACGTCAAAAAAACTCCGCTGTATACATCATAACTCGCACTATGTTCCATTTAACCCATCACTGCCATGATCACTGATCAACATTTGCTCCTGATCCTACAATCTCTCGGTTTTATATTCCCATATTAATGATTTAACTTCAGTCGTAGGAGAATTTGAGGGGATTTAAGGAGAAATGTTTTTTCACTCTGAGTGTGATAGGCGTCTTGAACTCACCGCCTGAAAGAGTGTAGATGCAGAAACTCTCAGCACATTTATAAGTTATAAATTTAAGTGATGTAACCTACAATGCAATGGACCAAGAACTGGAAAGTGGGATTACATTGCGTAGTTCTTTGTCAGCCAGCCCAGACACGGTGGGCCGAATGGCATTCATCTGTGCTGTAAGTTTCTATGATTCTATTATCAAATCCCACCACCTGCAGTTAGCCCCATTGCAATGCCCATTTCACACAGCTGTGAAAGTTCCCGGTAATCTCTGTATCAAGCTATTAATTATCTCAATTTTTCTTAAATGTGTTTCTCTTATCGCCCTTCGCTATCCTATCCACACTGCCTTTGGCTAGTAATTCTGAGTGTGATACGGTTTACCAAGTTTCAAATTTTCTATATTCGACTCAGGCAAAGATATTAATCGAGAAATTTTATTTAACGAATTTCATATCCTCTCTCTCCTGAACGCTTATAACAGGTGAAATGAAAGTTGTCTTGATTTACTAGACCTTTCACACGATGGGTAAAGATCATCGACCTGAAACTTAACTGTGTTACTCTCTACATGGGTGCTGACTGACATTCTGGGTATTTCCAACATTTTCATGTTTCCATTTCACATTTTCAACATCCACAGTAGTTTGCTTCTTTGTTCACCTAATGCTCAGTATGGTTACTGACACACACTGTCACCTAAAGTCCAGTATGGTTATTGACACACACTGTCACCTCATGTTCGGTATGGTTAATGAGGCACAGTCACCTAATGTTCGGTATGGTTACTAACACACACTGTCACATAGTGTTCGGTATGGTTAATGACTCACAGTCACCTAAACTTCGATATGCTTGCTGACACATTGTCATCTAATGCTCGTTATAATTGCTGGCAAACAGTCACGTAATGCACGGTATGGTTACTGGCACGTACACAGTCACGTAATGCACGGTATGGTTACTGGCACACACAATGGCAGGTAATGCTCGGACTGGTTACTGAAATAAATTCAATGGAACAAATCCTGGCTGATGATCATTAATGTCTGAAATGTCCACGAATCATTCAGTTCCAGTCAGTGTTTCCTTTGCAAACCTGTGCAGTTCTACATTCGTGGCACTGCTTCTGATGGTCAGAATAGGATTACAAGGTTATTTGACATTCTCACAAAATGTTCATTCAGACAGATCTCTCTTGCCTTATTCCATATCTTTGTCATGAATTTACATATGGATGCCATGTCTGTCTGGCACAGTTCTCTATCGCCTCCTGCTATATTTCAGGTAAATAATCCCAGCTAATTGTAACGGAAGTATTGAGAATGTGAAAGTCTATTCATATGTTCACGAATAATTTTCTGTACACAAGTGAAATCCAACAAGTGATAAAGAACATGGACAGATCTCTTCCATTTGTGTTGATATACTTTACTAAATCATTCGATGCCTCTTTGCCTGAGGGATAACTCGCCTTGTATCGCTACTAATACATGCATTTTGTGGAGCATAAGCAGGTCAATGATAACTATTTATTTTATTTCCGTGCCTATTTTTTGCAATGTAATTTGGAATATCTTCCTTTCTATAAGCGACAATTGATGTATTTCAACAAAAAATGAATAAAACTAATTATTTAATACATTTCTCTCAACCCTGTTATATTTGTAACTACAGCGCATACGTATTCACTATCTTAACATTGTCATATTACATCCGTGCATAGAAACATAGAAACATAGAAAATAGGTGCAGGAGTAGGCCATTCGTCCCTTCTAGACTGCACCGCCATTCAATGAGTTCATGTCTGAACATGCAACTTCAGTACCGCCTTCCTGCTTTCTCGCCATACCCCTTGATCCCCCAAGTAGTAAGGACATCATCAAACCCCCTTTGGAAGAAATTTAGTGAATTGTGCTCAAATACTTTCTGCGGTAGAGAATTCCACAGGTTCACCACTCTCTGGGTGAGGAAGTTTCTCCTCATCTCGGTCCTAAATGGCTTACCCTTTATCCTTAGACTGTGACCCCTGGTTCTGGACTTCCCCAACATTGGGAACATTCTTCCTGCATCTAACCTGTCTAAACACGTCAGAATTTTAAACGTTTCTATGAGGTCCACTCTCATTCTTCTGAACTCCAGTAAATACAAGCCCAGTTGATCCAGTCTGTCTTGATAGGTCAATCCCACCATCCCGGGAATCAGTCTGGTGAATCTTCGCTGCACTCCCTCAATAGCAAGAATGTCCTTCCTCAAGTTAGGAGACCACAACTGTACACAATACTCAAGGTGTGGCCTCACCAAGGCCCTATACAACTGTAGCAACACCTCCCTGCCCCTGTACTCAACTCCCCTCGCTATGAAGGCCAGCATGCCATTTGCTTTCTTAACCGCCTGCTGTACCTGCATGCCAATCTTCAATGACTGATGTACCATGACACCCAGGTAACGTTGCATCTCCCCTTTTCCTAATCTGTAACCATTCAGATAATAGCCTGTCTCTCTGTTTGTACCACCAAAGCGGACAACCTCACATTTATCCACATTATACTTCATCTGCCATGCATTTGCCCACTCACCTAACCTATCCAATTCACTCTGCAGCCTATAGCATCCTCCTGGCAGCTCACGCTGCACCCAACTTAGTGTAATCCGCAAATTTGTTGATACTACAATTAATCCCCTCGTCTAAATCATTAATGTACAATGTAAACAGCTGGGGCCCCAGCACAGAACCTTGTAGTACCCCACTATGCACTGCCTGCCATTCTGAAAAGTAACCATTTACTCCTGCTCTTTGCTTCCTGTCTGACAACCAGTTCTCAATCCAAGTCAGCACACTATCCCCAATCCCATGTGCTTTAACTTAGCTCATTAATCTCTTGTGTGGGACCTTCTGAAAGTTCAAATATACCACATCAACTGGTTCTTCCTTGTCCACTTTTCTGGAAACATCCTCAAAAAATTCCAGAAGATTTGTCAAGCATGATTTCCCTTTCACAAATCCATGCTGACTTGGACCGATCATGTCACCTCTTTCCAAATGCGCTGCTATGACATCCTTAATAATTGATTCGATCATTTTACCCACTACTGAGGTCAGGCTATAATTCCCTGTTTTCTCTCTCCCTCCTTTATTAAAAAGTGGGGTTACATTGCCTACCCTCCACTCGATAGGAACTGATCCAGAGTCAATGGAATGTTGGAAAATGACTGTCAATGCTATTTCCAAGCACACCTCCTTAAGTACTCTGCAGTACATAAGGCCCTGGGGATTTATCGGCCTTTCCCCAACACAATTTCCCGACTAATAAAGATTTCCCTCAGTTTCTCCTCCTTACTAGACCCTCTGACCCCTTTTACATCCGGAAGTTTGTTTGTGTCCTCCTTAGTGAATACCTAACCAAAGTACTTGTCAATTGGTCTTCCATTTTTTTGTTTCCCGTTTTGACTTCCCTAGATTCTGACTGCAGGGGACCTACGTTTGTCTTTACTAACCTTTTTCTCTTTACATATCTATAGAAACTTTTGCAATCCGCCTTAATGTTTCCTGCAAGCTTCTTCTCTTACTCCATTTTCTGTGCCCTTATAAAACCGTTTGTTCTCCTCTGCTGAGTTCTAAATTTCTCCCAGTCCCCACGTTCGCTGCTATTTCTGGCCAATTTTTATACCACTTCTTTGGCTTTAATACTATCCCTGATTTCCCTTGATAGCCACGGTTGAGCCACATTCACTTTATTATCTTTACGCCACACAGGAATGTACAATTGTTGTAGTTCATCCATGCGGTCTCTAAATGTCTTCCATTGCCCAACCACAGTAAACCCCTTAAGTATCATTCGCCAATCTATCCTAGCCAATTCATGCCTCATACCTTCAAAATTACCCTTCTTTAATTCTGGACCATGGTCTCTGAATTAACTGTTTCATTCACCATCCTAATGCAGTATTTAACCATATTATGGTCACTCTTCCCCAAGGGGCCTTGCACATACTCTGCTCATCAACACTATTCAGTCCTCCCAAAATGCATAAACATAAACTTCTCCGAACGAAATTCTATTTGCCACTGCTGTGTCCACCAGTCCAGTATATTTATGTGCTCTTGCAGTCCATGACTTTCCTCTTCATTCACAACCACACAGACAATTTTAGCACCATGTGCAAACTTATTAATGATGCTTCCTATTTTCAAATGTAGATCATTGATATTTACTATAAAAGCCAGGGATCCAGTACTGAGCCCTGTGTAACCCCAGTGGAAACATCCTCCTGTCACAAACACATCCGTCAACTATAACCCTTTGCTTCCTAACTCTAAGCCATATTTTGATTCAATAGACATATTGTCCTGGATACCTGGATCCCATGGGCTTTAACATTCATGACCAGTCTAACATGTGGGACGTTATCAAAAGCTTTGCTAAAGTCTTGTACACTACATCGTATGCACTACCCTCATCGACCGTCTAGGTTTCCTCCTTAAAAAATTCAATCAAGTAGTCAAGCACGATCCTAATTTAACAAATCCGTGCTGAATGCCCCTTATTAATTCAGAATGTAGATTTATCCAATAATTTTGCCATCACTGAGGTTGGTTTGACAGGCCTGGAATTATTCGGCCTATCTCTTTCTCCCATATTAAACAAGGGTAGTACATTAGCAGTCCTCCAATCCTCTGGCATTATGCACAAATCTAAAGAGGACTGGAAAATAATGGTCAAGGTGTCTGTTATTTCCTCTTTTACTTCGCTCAACAGACTGGGATGCATTTCATCCGGGCCTGGGGAATTATCTACTATCAAAGCTGATAAACCCCTGAATACCTCCTCTCTCATTATGTTTACTTCATCCAGAATTTCACACTCCTCGTTGATCGCAGTGTCTGCATTTTCCCGTTCCTTTGTGAAAACAGATGCAACGAATTGATAAAGCACCACATCAACATTTTCGCCTCCACACATAGATTACACTCATGGCCTGTATTATGCACGACCCTTTCTTTAGTTATCCTCTTGTTCTCAATATATTTATGGAACGTCTTTGCGGTTTCCTTAATTTTATTGCCAAAAAATGTACATTTCGATAATTATTTGCACTTTTCACCCCAAATTCCATTAAAACGTTGCTCTTGCTCGCAGCCTGATGTATACTTTCTCTGTTTATTTCCCTTCCTCACAGTAAACATAGTAACGATTGTGATCAGGTCTCGGGGAAAGTGCGGTCTCTCTAAATGTGTCACTCACTATCTGGTGACAATGGCAGCGGCAGATCTACTGGTCATTATCCTCGATCTGATATTGAGGCAAATTCCGATTGTTTATCGGCGATATTTCTATTTCCTGGTGTCCCTCGCCGTGTGTAATATCCACGCTGTCCTGGTTTATGCAGCCACAAACTGTTCTGTCTGTTTCACTGTCACTTTCACGTTTGACCGATGTGTGGCGATTTGTTGCCAGGAGCTGAAGACTAATTATTGCAATGGAAAAACGGCGGCTGTGGTTCTGGAAACAGTGACTGTGATGAGCTGCTTAATAGATATTTTATGCAATTTTCTGCTGTCAAATAACTATCAGCTATTTAATAACCCCTGGTATTGTAGTCTAAAAATTAGATCAATGCGATCAACGGTCTGGGGAACAATCGAGTTCCTGAATTACATCCTCACCCCGTGTGTCCCATTTGTGGTCATAGTGCTGCTCAATGCTCTCACCATCAGACACATTTTAGTTTCCAGCAGAGACCGCAGGAGACTCCGGTTTCCCAGCAATGTGGAGTGTTCCAGAGAACCAGAGATGGAGAGCCGCAGGAAATCCATCATTTTACTGCTTCTTATCTCGGGGAATTTCATCCTGTTATGGTCGGTATATATGGTGCATTCTCTGTAGGGCACATTGCGCTGGTTCGATGCGTGGCAGTTATATCTACAGTTTTATGTGAGGGAATTTGGATTCATGCTACAGCTGCTGAGCTGCTGCACAAACACGGTTATTTATTGCGTGACAAAGACTAAGTTCAGAGAGCAGTTGAAAAATGTGAAGAAATATGCCTTTACTTTGATTGTGAAATTCATTAAACGATGAGCAGCAGCGGAGACTTTGCAGCCTCCGCCTCCATGTGTCCTGATATTGTGAGCGAGTCGCTCTCACTGCGTGGAACCAGTGATCGGGTTCATCATTAATATGCTCACTCACACACTGTCTACAATGCGCTCCGCGTGAGGGTTCAGTGATCTGGGCCAATATTAACACAGTCACTCACTGCTTGACTAACCTCGGCTCTTGGTGATGGGACAGTGATCCGGTTGAAGGATCACACGCTCACACACTCACACACTCTCCAGACTGTGCTCCCTGTGCGGGGTAGGATTCTCTCTCAGGTCCCTCTGGAAAGGCCCCTCTGCCCTGCACACATGGACGGCCGTTACATGCTTCCTGAGTCAGTGCAAATCCTGTCCGCAAGAATACTGGCAACATCTTCAGTAAAGCCTTGAAAGCCCCTTGCAATCCGTTATAGCCACAACTATTCATCATGTCCATTAATGAATCATTATAAAACTTTCGAAAATCATAGAATCAGAGTTATAAAATTGTCACAGCATGGACGAAGCACATTCGGGTCATCGAGCCCGTGCCGACTCACAGCCTGTCTCACACCACCTCGCCCGTTCTATGTACCCTTGCACGGTCTTTCTTTAATTTAGAAAGGTCCGGGTCAATCAACGACACTCAACATGGATGTTCAGGGTAGGTCGAGTGTGATTGATATTGACGAATCTTTTGAGGATGTAACAAGAACTCTCGATCAGGGCACTGCGCTTGCTGTAGTGTATATTGAGTTTTGCAAGGCTTCTGATAAGGTGTCACAAAGTTGATTGTTCACGAAAGTAAAAGCACATCCAGGGCAATGTGGCAAGTAGGATCAAAAAAATGTTCAATGCCAGGAAGCAAATGGTAAACATTGATGCGTGTTTTTTGAATGAAAGGCTATTTCTAGCGGGGTTCCGCAGTGCTCATTACCACGTCGCTTGCTTTTTGTGTTAAAAGATTTAGAGTTGAATGTAGGGGATATTAATAAGAAGTTTCCACATTATACTATAATCGGCTGTGCGGTTGACAATAAAGAAGAAAGATGTGGAATGCAGGAGCATATCAACCAATTGGTCAGATGGGCAGAACAGATGCCAATTTAATTCAATCCAGAGAATTGTGAGGTAATGCATTTGAGGAGGGCTGACAAGGCAAGTGAATAAGCGTTAAATGGTAAGGTACTGAAAAGTGTAGATGAGCAAAGGGACCTTGGAGTGCTTGTCCACAGGCCCCTGAAGGTCGTACACCAATGTGATGCGACGGTAAAAAGGTATTTGTTATACTTACGTTTGTTAGCCAAGGCATAGAATACAAGAGCAGCGAGGTTATGTTTGAACTGTATAAAACACTATTTACGCCACAGCCAGAGTATTGCCTGAAGTTCTGGTCTCTATATTAAAGGAAAGATGTGATTGCACTAGAGAGGGTACAGAAGCAGATTTACAACAGCATTGCTTGGATTGGACAATTCTGGCCATGAAGGAAGTTTGGATTGGTTGCGTTTGAATTCATTAGAACAGAGGAGGCTGAGGAGAGGCGGTATTGAAGTGTATCAATTCCCGCAAGTTCGCCACTATCCTCCGCCTGCTCAACGATGGCAAGGAAGATGTGATTCTGAACAACGGATCCATCACAGACCCAATTCAAGTCCAGACTGGGGTCACGCATTTCTGTTTCATCGCGCCAACACACTTCTGGATCTTGCACGCTGCAATGCTCCACCTCACACTCAACAAACTAACCGCATGAGTGGCAATTGAATACAGGACCAGCAGGAACCTGCTCAACCTTCGACATCTCTTGGCCAGAAAAAAGACCGTCCCAACCAATGTCGTCGAACTACAATATGCGAGTGACACTTGCGTCTATGCACATTCAGAGACTGAAGTGTCAACAACCAAGGGGCATCGATTTATGTAACTGGGGGGATGTTTTGTGGAGGTATGAGAGAAAATGTCTTCACCCAGAGGAAGGTGCGGGTCTGGAACTAACTGCCTGACAAAAACACAAATCACATAAAAAAAAGTTATTGGATGTGCTCTTGGAGTACTCTAAGTTACAGGGCTACGGACAAAGAGCTGCAATGTGGGTTAAGGCTCGATAGCTTTTTGGCAGCGACGCGGACACGATGGGCCAAAACGGCCTCCTTCCATGCTGTAAATTTCTGTGTTTCAATGATTATCCGACTCCCTTTTGAGTCTGCCTCCACTACCCTTTCAGACAGTGCATTCCAGATCCTAACCATTCGCCATATAAAACTTTGGTTCCTTGGCCAATAACCTTAAATCTTCTCGCCCATTCCGCAATTTCTCACTATCTACTCTATCTGGATAGCTCGTGAATTTGCAGATCGCTATTAAATCTGCTCTTAATCTTCTCTGCTCCAAGGCGAGCAACCCCTGCTTCTCCAGACTATCAAGATAACTGAAATCCTTCATTCCTGGAAACATTCTCGCAAAAGCTTCACTGAACCCTCTTTGACGTCCTCACATCCTATCTAAAGTGCGATGTCCAGAATTGGACACAGTACTCCCGTTGGCGTTGGGGCAGAAACAGTGTGTTATACAGCTTCCTCATAGTTAGCACATTTTGTATCATATAATTATATTTATGAAGCCCAAGATCCCATGAACATTATTAACCACATTCCCAACTGTCCTCTGCATCCACATCGAAGTCAATAATATATATCAAGAAAAGCAGTGGTCCATAAACCGACCCCTGGCGAACACCACTGTTTACCTTAGTCCAATCCGAAAAACAACAGTTCACCACGACGATCTGTTTCCTGTTACTTCGGCAATGTAATATCCAAGATGTCACTGTCCCTTTCATTCCATGGGATTCAAACTTGCTTGCAAGGCTATTATTTGGCAAGTTTTTGGAAATCCACGTACTGATCAAAAAAGTTCTGCTGGACACACTTCAGAAACTCTGCAGCTCTCTGCCTTTTACACTATTACAATCCGAAACTATATTAGTATAGTTGAAGTCCACCGTTTCTACTTCCCTAGATTTCTTGCTCTTATCTTTATGGCTGTGTTAAATTGCTCCACCATATCTTTCTAACTCGAAGCCAAATTTAGATTCAAATAGACACATTTCCCTGGATACGTGGATACCTGGATCCCATGGGCTTTAACATTCATGACCCTATTATTTCTCAACTCTAGCCATTAAATTCTTTGTTTGACCCATCCAGGATACCCTCCCTCTCCAACACTATAACATTCTCCTTATTCAATAATGCCACACCACAACCTCTCTTTCCTTCCCTATTTTTCCTGTAATAAAACCAGGAATATTTACTAGCCACTCCTGTCTATTGTGCCAGGTTCCAGTTATTGCCACTATATCATATTCCCATACGTCTATTTGTGCCTGCAGCTCATTTGCCTTGTTTCCTACACTTCATGCATTCACATCCAAAACTGTAACCGCACCTTGGAATATCCATATATTCCGTCTTAGATTTACCCAAACAAATACCGTACTATTTTAGTGCACTCAGCCTCTCCTAATAATTTGAGCACCCCCCACTCTCCCCGTTCTAATGTTACATCTTGGTGCCCATCACCCTTCCAGATTAATTCAATCCTTCACCAACAGTGCTAGCAAACCTTCCTGTGAGGGCACTGATCCCAGCTCCGTTGAGGTGCAACCCGTCCGTCTTTACACATCCCACCTCCCCCAGAAATGTTCCCAAGGCCGCAGGAAACTAAAGCCCAGCCCCTTGCACCATTCCTTCTGTCACGCATAATCTACTGTATCCTCCCATTTGTGTACTCATTCCAGCATGGAGCCGGAAGTAATCGAGATATGATTACCTTGGAGGGCGTGCACTTTAAACTCTCTATAAGCTCCCTAAAATCTACTTGCAGGATCTTATCCCTCTTTATACCTATGTCGTTGGTACTAATGTGGACGAGGAGCTCTGATTGTTTACCCTCCCCTCTCTGAATGTCCTGCAACTGCTCACAACCTTCCTTAATCAGGAAACCTGGGACACAGCATGCCATCCTGGAAACACGTCGACAGGCGCAAAAACGCCTGTTTGCTCCACTGACTATAGATTCCACTGCCATTATTGCTCTTCCATTATTCTTCCTCCCCCCTATACAGCTGAGCCAGCAATAGTGTCGTGCACATGGCTCTGGCTGCATACCACATCGTCCCTCTCGCCCTCACCATTGCTCAGAACGTAATACTGGTTGGAAAGGGCGATTCATTAATGGGACTCTTACAATATCTGTATCGTCCTCTTTGTCTCCCTGGCGGTCACCCATTCCCTCTCTGGCTGAATACTCTTAAGCTGCGGGGTAATCACCTCTATAAACATGCTATCCACGAAGCTCTCAGCCTCAAAAATGCACCGCAGCGACGCCAGAGGCTACACAGCCACCGAAGACCAGATCTCGCGGTCCTCCAGCTGACGACAATTTCTGTACATGTGTTTGCCCCGGACGCGGGATGCGCCCAATACTTTCCAATGGACTGAGCTGCCCTGCCCTGCATCTATTTAATAGTGTAAGAATTGACTTAAAAGAAGTGAACATAAAACTTTGAAAAACATTCACCAGCTACGGACCAATCAGTTTAATTCCATCTGCCGACCGCAGTTTGGGTGTTTCACTCTGACGTCAAACATTCAACTTCTACATGTGATGAGATGCTCGCAAATTTGTTTTCCTTTCCCATCTCGCCGCCTCCGCACTCGAGCATGCCGCGCTGTTTATTCCATTTCTGCTGCTGCTCCTACCCATGCCCCCTCTGCTCTCGGATCTCCCGTGGACTTCCTCCCACCTCGAATTTCGCCGAGATCTCGCCACCTTTGTCAAGCAAAACCTATCTTTCACAACTCAATGTTGCACTTTCTGACCAACTGAAAATATTTCAGTTGTTCAGAAACCCTACACTTAATTGTAGACTCTAGCACTTGCCCGACAACAGATAGCATTTTAGTGTTATATAATTCCATGGTTTCCATCTCTCACCAGTTTTAAATAGCAGATTGACTTTTGCAATGTACCAATCTAAAGGGATGGTCCCCGAATTGCGAGAACTTTGGTTAAATAAGAGACACAGCGAGAGAGAGACAGAGACCGAGAAAGAGATGGCGGAAAGGAGAGAGAGAAAGAAGATGGGAAGGAGATGGTGAGAGAGAGAGAGAGAGAGAGTCAGACAGAGTGCGAGAGAGGCAAAGAGAGATGGTCGGAGAGGGAGAGAGCCAATGGGAGGAAGAGGGAGAGGCAACGAGAGAGAGAGAGATTGATAGGGAGAGATGGAGCGAATGTGCAGAAGGAACTTTAATTTATATCTAACCAATGCTGTACCTGGCCTGGGTGTGTTTTATGGAGCAAAGTACATAAAGAAACATAAAATGATAAATATTAGTAGCAGGAGTAGGCCGTATGGTCCATCAAGCGTGGTCCATCATTCAATAAGATCATGGTTGATCATTGACCTCAACTCCACTTTAGCGCCCGATACCCTTATCCCTCGATTCCACTCTCCTCCAAAAACCTAACAATCTCGGCCTTGAATATATTCAGAGATTCAGCATCCACAGCGCTCTGGGGCAGAGAATTCCAAAGATTCACAACCCTCTGAATGAAGAAATTCCTCCTCATGTCTGCCTTAAATGAACGACCAATATTCCTAAGTTTATGACACCTCGATATAGGCATTACAGCCAGGGGAAACAACCTTTCAGCATCTGCCCTGTAAATCTCCGTCAGAAAATTTTATGTTTCAGCTCTCATTCTTCTAAACGCCAGAGAATACATTCCAACTTTAATCCTCTCTCTTCATATGGCAGCCCTCTCATCGCAGGAATCAATTTAGTAAACCTCCGGTGTGCTGCTTCCAAGGGACATATATCCTTCCTTCGATAAGTTGAGCAAATTGTGCACAGTACGCCATGTGTGTTCTCAACGGGGCCGTGTACGATTCTAGAAATTCTTGGAATTCAAATCGCTTGTAATAAAAGACAATATGCCATTTGACTTCCTTATTTCTTGCTTTACCTGCATGCTAGCTTTCTGTATTTCTTGATCAAGGACAACCACATCTCTCTGAACACCAACATTTAAAAAATACTCTGATTTCTATTATTTATACCAAAGTGAATTAACTCACAATTCCCCACAATTCACTCCAGCTGCCACTTTATTGCCCACTTAATTAGGCAATTCATATCAATTGGCAATATTCAGAGCGCAGAAGTAGTTTTACTCTGTATCGAACCCGTGCTGCAAATGGCCTGGGATTTAATGATTGGAACGTTTGGAGGGAGATAGGAGCAGGGTGGGTAACAGGGAACCAGTGGATGTGGTGTAATGGCATTTCGACAAGCCATTCGATAAGCTGCCACATAAAAAGTTACTTCACGGGCATCCGGGTAAAATATTAGCATGTATAGAGGATTGGATAACAAAGAGAAAACAGAAAGTGGGGATAAATAGATCATTCCTGGTTGTCAAAAAGTGACTGGTGGGGTGCCGCAGGGATCGTTGCTGGGTCATCAGCTATTTTCTATCAATATTAATGACTTGGGTGAAGGGACCGAGGGCAACGTAGCCTCGTTTTCTGATGCTACAAACATGGGTGGGAAAGCAAATTGTGAGGTGGAAACAACAAATATGCAAAGTTGTAAAGAGAGACTGTGTGAGTAGGTAAAAATGTGGCAGATTGAGTATAGTGTGTGAAAATTTAAGGTTATCGTCCTTGGCAGAAAAAATAGAAAAGCAAATGATAATTTAAATGGAGAAAAAATGCAAAGTTCTGCTTTGCAGGGGAATTGGTGTCTTTGTACACGAAACATATTATGTACAGGTGCAGGTAGAGCAGTTAATCTGGAAGGCACATGGAATGTTGGCCTTTATTGCAAGGGCTGTAGAGTATAAAATAAGCGAATTCCTGCTACAACTGTATAGGGTATTGATAAGGCAACCCCTTGTTTACTGCGCGCAGTTTTGTTCTCCATATTTAAGGAATCATATACTTGCATTGGAGGCTTTTCAAAGAAGGTTCACTAGGTTGACTGCGGAGATGAGTGTTTTGAATTATGATGACAGATTGAGTAAGTAGAGCATATACACATTGGTGTTCAGAAGATTGAGAGGTGATCTTATCGAAACAGAAAAGATAATGACGTGACTCGACAAGGTGGAAGCACAGATGACATTTCTACTCAAGAGGGACAGAGTATCAGAATAAGGGGACATAGTCTCAAAATAAGGGACCACCGATTAAAACTGAGATCAGGAGGAATTTCTTCTCTCAGACCGTTGTAGATTAATGGAGTTCTCTTCCGCAGAGAGCTGTGGAGGCTGGGTCATTGAATATATATAAGGTCATAAATAGACAGATATTTGAGCGATAAGGGAATAAAGGGTAATGGGGAGCGGGCAGGGAAGTGGAGCTGAGTGTATGGTCAGATCAGCCACGATCTTATTTGATCTTCTTGAATGGCGCAGAATGATCGAGGTTCTAATGGTAGACTCCTAATTCTATATCTTATATTCTAATGTTCTTATGAGATTTCCTCTGTCTTACTACTTGCTGTAACTGCCCTGGGAATGTTTGATGGGACATTGTAGAAGGAGCTTTAATCGATATCTAAACCATCCTGTACCTGCCCTGGGAATATTCCATGTGACAGTGTGGAGGGAGATTTAATCTGTGTCGAACCCTTGCTGAAATTATACAGCGACTGTTTGATGTGACAATGTAGAGAGTGCTTTGCTCTGTTTGTAACCCAAGCTGAACCTGCACTGGTTGTGTTTGATTGGACAGTGTAGAGGGAGCTATATTCTCTATTTTACCCGTGCTGAAGCTATCCATGGAACGTTTGTTGGGACATTGTCCAAAGATCTTTGCTCTGAATTTAACCGCTGCTTGTCCTGCCATTGGATTGTTTGATGCGACATCGGAGAGGGAGCTTTACTCACTATCATCGTAAAGCTGAAGCTATCCATGGTGTGTTTGATGGGACAGTGTAGATGCAGCTTTAGTCTGTATCTAACCCGAGCTGTATCTGCACTGTTAATGTTTGATTGGACAGTGTAGCTTGAATTTTACTCTGTATCTAACCATGCTGTTCGTGTACTAGAAATGTTTGATGGCACAATTTAGAATGATCTTTCAGCTGAATATAATGTGCCCTGGGAGAGTTTGATGGGACAGTGGAGAGGGAACTTTATGTATAGAAAATCCGTGCTGTACCTGGTCTGTGAGTGTTTGATGGGAGAGTGTCGAAAGATATTTGCTCTGAATGGAGAACGTGCTTTACCTTCCATTGGACTGTTTGATGCAACATCGGAGAGGGAACGTAACTCACTATCCAACCAGCGCTGTAACTGCACTCGAAGAGTTTGATGCCACAGGGTAGCAGCACTTCTACTCTGTATCTGACCCGTACTGCGTATAGAAACATAGAAACATAGAAACATAGAAAATAGTTGCAGGAATAGACCATTCAACCCTTCGAGCATGTACCACCATTCAATATGATGATGGCTGATCGATCACCTCAGTGCCCCTGTCCTTTTTTCTCTCCATACCCCTTGATCCATTTACCCGTAAGGGTCATATGTAACTCTCTCTTGAATATGTCCAATAAACTGGCATCAATAAATCTCTGCGGTAGGAAATTCCACAGGTTAACAACTCGCTGAGTGAAGAAGTTTCTCCTCATCGCAGTCCTAAGTGGCTTACCCTTATTCTGAGATGTGTGCGCTGGTTCTGGAATTCCCCAACATTGGCAACATTCTTCCTGTCCATTCCCGTCAGAATGGTATATATTTCTATGAGTTATCCTCTCATCCTTCCAAACTTCAGTGAATGCAGGCCCAGTCGATCCCGTCTCTCCTCATATGTCAGTCCTGCAATCCTGGGGATCAGTCTGCTGAACTTTGGCTTCACTCCCTCAATAGCAAGGACGTCCGTCCTCAGATTAGGAGACTAAACCTTAACACAATATTCCAGGTAAGGCCTCACCAAGGCCCTGCACAACTGCAGTAAAACTTCCCTTCTAATTTATTAAAAACCCCGAGTTATGAAGGCCAACATACCATTTGCCTTCTTTACCGCCTGCTGAACCTGCATGCCAACATACAATGACTGATCTACCATGACACCAGGTTTCGTTGCAACTCCCCTTTTCCTAATCTGTCGCTCTTCAGATAATATTCTGCTTCGTGTTTTTGCCAACAAAGTTGATAACCTCACACTTATCCACATTATACTGCATCTGCTATGCGATTGTCCAGCTCACCCTGCAGAATCTCAGCTTCCTCCTTACATCTCACACCGCCATCCAGCTATACGTCTTTCAAAAATTGGAGATAGTACACTCAATTCCTTCATGAAAATCATTAATGTACATTGTAAATCGCAGGAGTCCCAGCAATGAGCATTGTGGCACCCCTTTAGTCACTGCC
Source organism: Pristiophorus japonicus (assembly GCF_044704955.1). NCBI lineage: Eukaryota > Metazoa > Chordata > Chondrichthyes > Pristiophoridae > Pristiophorus > Pristiophorus japonicus. Next base: position 5,624,977 of record NC_092001.1, read on the forward strand.
TGCCATTCTGAAATAGACCAGTTTATCCAGACATTCTGCTTCCTTTCTGCCAACCAGTTCTCTATCCGCGTCATTAGATTACCCCCAATACCATGTGCTTTAATTTTGCACACACACCTCTTGTGCGGAACCTTGTCAATAGACTGTTGACATCCAAATACACCATATCTACGGGTTCTCCCATGTCCACTCTTACAATTACAGATTCAAAACATTCTGGAAGATTTGTCAAGCTTGATGTTCCTTTCATAAATCCATGCTGACTTGGACCGATCTAGTCACTGCCTTCCAAATACGCTGCTATTTCATCTTTAATAATTGATTCCAACAGTTTCCCCTATACTGATGTCAAGTTAACTGGTCCATAATTGCACGTTTTGTTTTTCCCCAATTTCTTAAGAAAGTGGTGTTACATTTGCTGCTATCCAGTCCATAGGAACTGATCCCGAGTCGATAGACTGTTAGACAATGATCACCAATGCATCCACATCCTTAAGTATTCTGGGATGCAGGCTATCGGGCCAAGGGGATTTTACCACCTTCAATCCTATCAATTTCCCTAACACAATTTCCTGACTAATAAGGATTTCCTTCAGTTCCTCCTTCTCACTCGAACCTCGGTCCCCCAGTATTACCAGAAGTTTAATTGTATCTTCCTTCGTGAAGACAGAAGCAATGTATTTGTTCAACTGATCTGCTATTTCTTTGTTCCTCATTAGAAATTTATCTGAATCTGACTGCAAGGTACCTATGTTTGCCTTCACTAATCTTTTTCTCTTCACATATATATTTTGCAGTTAGTTTTTATGTTCCCAGCAAGCATCCTCTCCGACTCTATTTTCCCACTCCTAATTGAACCCTTTGTTTTCCTCTACAGAATTACAAAATGCACCCAGTCCACAGTTTTGCTGCTTTTTCTGGCCAATTTATTTACCTATTCCTTGGATTCAACACTATCCTTAATTTCCCTTGTTTGCCACGGCTGAGCCACGTTCGCGTTTTATTTTTACTCCAGGCAGGGATGCACAATTGTTGAAGTTGATCCATGATCTTCAAATATTTTCCATTGCCTATCCACCGTCAAACCTTTAAGTATAATTCGCCAATCTATTCTAGCGTATTCACGTCTCATACCATCGAAGTTACCTTTCCATAATTTCAGAACCTAGTTTCTATATTAACTGTTGTCACTCGCCATCTTCATAAAGAATTCTACTATATTATGGTAACTCTTCCCCAAGCGGCCTCACAAAACAAGATTGCTAATTAGTTATTTCTCATTTCACATCACCCAGTCTAGGATGGCCAGCCCACTAGTTGGTTCGTTGACATATTAGTCTGGAAAACCTTCCCTCAAACACTCCAGCAAATCCTCCTCCACCGCATTACTACCAGTTTGTTTAGCCCAATCAATATGTAGATTAAAGTAGCCCATGATAACTGCTGTCCCCAACCTTACTTTACTAATTTTTGGTTTGTACACAACTCCCACTAGCGTTTTCTGTCTTTTGGTTTTCCGCAGCTCCAACCATAGCGATTCCACATCATCTAAGCTAATGTCCTTCCTTACTATTGCGTTAATTTCCTCTTTAACCAGCAACGGCCCCCACCTCCTTTTCCTTTCTGCCCTGCGACTGGTGATGGGTCAGTGCAGGGGGAGCTTTACTCTGCATGTAACCCGTGCTCTGCCTTCCCTGATATTGCTTTATGAGGTGTGCAGAGGGAGTTTAATTTGTAGCTAACCGCATGGTCTACCTGCCTTGGGAATTTCATCTCAATTTCAATCTTTTGGTCCGTAGCAATGTAGTTTATGCACTTTTAGCGCGCGCCCAATTAGCTTCTAAATGTGATGAGGTTTCCTGCCTCCACCACGCTTTCAGGCAGTTAGTTACCAACCTCCAGCACTCATTGGGTGCAGTCATTTCCCCTCATATCTTCTCATATCTCTGCCCAATTACTTTAAACTTATAACCTTTGATTGTTGTCCCCTCTGCCAATGGAAACAGATTTTTCCTATCCAATCTATACAGGCCACTCATAATTTTAGCCAGCTGAATCAGGTCTCCCCTTAGCCTCCTCTGTTGCAAACAAAACAGATCCAGCATCTGCAATCTTTCCTCATAGCTGAAATTCTCCAGTCCAGGCAACATTCTTGTAAGTCTCCTGTACTGCACCTGCTGCCTAACCAGGGTTTTGGACAGTTCAAACATAACATCCTTGCTCTTTTATTCAACGCTTCGATTTTTAAAGGGAAACATTACATATGTCTTCTTACCCACCTTATCTTCCTGGCCTGCTACCATCAGGGAGCTGAGGACCTGCAGACCAAGTTCACTTCGTTCCACTGCACTTTTAAGTGTCGTACCATTTAATGTGTATTCCGTTGGTTTGTTAGACTTCCCCAATTGTATTACCTCTCACTTTTCTGGATATAATTCCGTTTGCCATTGTGCTGCACACCTGACCAGTACATTGATATATTCCTGCTGCCCGAAGCTTACTTCCTCATTATCAACCACACAGCCTATTTTAGTGTAATCTGTATACATCTCAATCAAAACCCAAATATTGAAGTTCAAGACATTGATGTATACTACAAAAAACAAGCGATCCAGAACTGAGCCATTTGCCACCACATTGGAGACAGCTTTCCAGTCACAAAAACAACCACCAACCCTTAGCCTTTGCTTCCTGTCTCCTAGCTAATGTTGTATCAAACTTGCCCCGTTGCCCTGAATCCCAAGGGCTATTCCTTTCGTGAACAATCTGACATGTGGGTCCTTATGAAATGGTTTTCTAACTTTCATATACATTATATCATACGCACTGCCCTCATCAACACTACTGGTTACTTTTTCGAAAAATGTAATCAAGTTAGTCAGACACGAAATTCACTTGACAAATCCAAGCTGACTGTCCTTGATTAATCTGTGCCTTTACAAATGAAGATTCATCCTGTCCTTCGTACTTTTTCCAATAATTTTCCCACCACCGAAGTTAGGTTGACTGGCCTGTGTGTAGTCGGTATGTAACTTTCTCCCTTTTAAAACAAGTTTACAACAGTAGCGGTCCTCCAGTCCTCTGGCACCGCACATGCAGCAAGAGAGGAAGTAAAATGATGATCAGAGCGTCTGCTATTTCCTCTCTTGCCTTTCTTAAAATCATGGGTTAATTTTCCATCCGTTCATAATGATTCATGCACTTTTAAAGCTGCTAAGCCCCTTTATACTCACGATAATACTCTCTCACTATATTTATCACGTCTAATATTTCACACTCCTCCTCCTTCATTTCAAACTCTGCATCGATCTTCTCTTCTTTGAAAAGGGATTCTAAGTATTCACTAAGAATCGGCCACACCTCTTCCGCCTCCACACTCAGATTTCTTTTATGGTCTCTAATAGGCCCAAACTTTCATAGTTATCTTTTTGCTCCCGCTAAAAACATAGAACCATAGAAATTCACAGTGCAGAAGGAGGCAACTTCGCACCAACGTGTCCCTGCCGGTCGATAACGATCAAGACGGCCCTCATTCAGCAGCTCTGAAGGTTACATATAAAACTATGAATAATGAACGATGGCAGACAGGAAAAGAGCATCAGGCCCAAGCAGTCTGCCCCACACAACTGTGAGACGCCTTTCCCGCAGCATTCTACGCATCAGCTCACCTGGAGGCCTGCGATTCACTGGGAGAGGCAAAAAAAAGGCAAAATCTGAAGCAATTGCGGAAGAAAATCTAGGATAATTCCTCTTCTACACAGCCAGGCGATCGAACCAATCCGGTATACCTCGCTGGCCGTATTCGACTGCCTGCACTATTTGCGGTCCAGGCTCGAAGGGCAGAATGATCTACTCCTGCACCTATGTTCTATGTTTTCTATGTTTACCATCGTATCTGCGCAAGACAGTAAGAGGTTATCACAGTCTAATCCCACTTCCAATTTCTAGGTCCTTAACCCTGCAGGTTACATCAATGCAAGTGTCCGTCCAAGCATCTTTAAAATGTGGTGAGTGTTTCGGCATCTATCAGCCATCCAGGCAGCGAGTTCCAGAGCGCCACAAGCTTCTGCGTGCAGTAGGTTTTGCCTCAAAATCCCTCTTGTCTACGACAAACCACTTTAAATCTGTGACCCCTAGTAATTGACCCCTGCAGCAAGGAAAATATGCCCTTGCTATCCAATATACTGAGGCCACTCAAAATATTATAGATCTCAATGAGGTCTCCACTGAGCCTCCTCTGTTCCAATGTGGAAAAATCCAGCCTATCCAATCCGTCCTCATAAATAAGATTCTCCCCTTGCAGACAGCATTCTATTAAATGTCCTTTGCACACTCTCCAGAGCAACCACATCCCTCTTATGATGTGGAAATTAGAAATGGAGGCAGAACTTCAGCTGTTGCCTAACCGTAGTATTAAACAATTTAAATACACCATCAGCTAATAAAGGCAAGCATTCTATTTGCCTTCTAAACCACCTTATCCACCTATCCTGCAACTTTCAGGGTTATGTGGACAAGCACTCCAAGGTCCATTTTTCAACTGCACTATTAAGTGGTCTACTGCTTAATGTGTAAACCCATTCCTTATTAGCCCTCTCCAAGTGCATTACATCACACTTCTGTGAATAAATTTCAATATGCCACTGTTCTGCTCGATATGCCAGTCGATTGCTATCCTGCTGCAGTCCATGACTTTCCTCTTCATTATCAAGCACAGAGCAAATTTTAGTCTCATCTGCAAACTTCTTAATCATAATCCCGATATGCAAATATAGATCACTGATTTATAACAGAAAACGCAAGGATCCCACACTGACCATGCGGAAGCCCATTGGAAACATCCTTCCAGTCACAAAAACATCCACTAACATTACCATTTTTTCTATCTCTAAGCCAATTTTAGATCCATCTTGCCCCTTTGCACTGGATCCCGTGGGCTTTAACCTTCGTAACCAATCTACAATGTGGGACCTTAGCAAAAGAATTGCTAAAGTCCATATACACTACACCATACGCAAGACACTCATCAACCCTCCGGTTGCCTCCTCGAATAATCCGCTCAGATTACTTAAACTCGATCTTCCCTTAACAAATGCGTGCTGACTGCCCCTCAATAATTCTTGCCTTTCTAAATGTAGATTTATCTTGTCTTTATGGATTTTTTCCAATAATTTTCCCACCACTGAGACTGGTCTGTAATTACTGGGCCGATGCATTTCTCCATCTTAAGCAAGGGTGATCATCATAGGCAGCCCCTAAAATCGAGTATGAATTGTTTCCATACCATAAAGTTCACAGGAGTTTCAATGAATGAGCTCCAGGTCCCGAAATAAATCTTGAAAGGTGGAAGATGCATGTGCGTTTTTTTTTAACATGTGGTGGCCGTGCACACCAGCCACCACATGGGCGTCACAGAGCTAATTTTGGTCCAGTGGCAAAGCGAAATCAAGGCAACTGGAGACCAGCTGCTCTGCATGCAAATTATGCACAGACATATCGTGTGTGGGCTGGCACGTGCTACCCAAGGACTCTCACATCTTCTGGGCCCCGAACTCCGACTCTCCTGGTCCTCGGACACGTCCCTCTACAATCTCTTGCTGCTCCTTCACCCGACTTCGCCGTTCCTGCTGAACCTGTCCACGCTCCCACAAGGGTGCACACGCGCAGTCCAGAAGGAAAAAATTATAGTGAGATACTTACCAATCAATTAGCTAATAAGAACATAAAAACATACATAAGTACATAAGAATTAGGAACAGGAGTAGGCCATCGAGCCCCTCGAGCCTGCTCTGCCATTCAACAAGATCATGGCTGATCTGGCCGTGGACTCAGCTCGACTTACCCGCCCGCTCCCCATAACCCTTTATTCCCTTATTGGTTAAACATCTATCTATCTGTGACTTGAATACATTCAATGAGCTCGCATCAACAGCTTCCTTGAGCAGAGAATTCCACAGATTCACAACACTCTGGGAGAAGAAATCCCTTCTCAACTCGGTTTTAAATTAGCACCGCCGTATTTTGAGGCTGTGCCCCTAGTTATCGTCTCCTCGACCAGTTGAAACAACCTATCTGCCTCTATCTTACCTATCCCTTTCATTATTTTAAATTTTTCGATAAGATCACCCCTCATCCTTCTGAACTCCAACGAGTAAAGAACCAGTCTACTTAATCTATCATCATAAGGTAAGCCCCCCATCTCCGGAATCAGCGTCGTGAATCGACTCTGTACCCCCTCCCAAGCTAGTACATCCTTCCTTAAGTTAGGTGATCAAAACTGCACGCAGCACTCCAGGTGCGGCCTCACACTATACTGTTGCAGAAGGACCTCCCTGCTTTTGTATTCCATCCCTCTCGCAATGAAGGCCAACATTCCATTCGCTTTCCTGATTACCTGTTGCACCTGCAAACTACATTTGTTTGATTCGTGCACAAGGAACCCCAGGTCCCTATGCACCGCAGCATGTTGTAATTTCTCCCCATTCAAATAATATTCCATTTTACTGTTTTTGTTTCCCATGGTGGATGACCTCACACTTTCCGACATTGTATTCCATCTGCCAAACCTTAGCCCATTCGCTTAACCTATCTAAATCTCGTTGCAGCCTCTCTGTGTCCTCTACGCAACCAGCCTTTCCACTAATCTGTGTGTTATCTGCAAATTCTGTTGCACTACACTCTGTCCCCTCTTCAAGGTCATCTACGTATAGTGTAAACAGTTGTGGTCCCAGCACCGATCCCTGTGGCACACCACTAACCACCGGTTTCCAAACCGAAAAGGAACAATTTATCGCGAATCGCTGTTTTCTTTTAGCCAGCCAATTCTCTATTCATGCTGATACATTTCCACTGACTCCGCATACCCTCATCTTCTGCTGTAACCTTTTGTGTGGCACCTTAACGAATGCCTTTTGAAAATCGAAATACACCGCATCCATCGTTACACCTCTATCCACCATGCTCGTTATATCCTCAAATAATTCCATAAATTAGGTATACATGATTTCCCTTCATGAATCCATGCTGCGTCTGCTTGATTGCACTATTCCTATCTAGATGTCCCGCTATTTCTTCCTTAATGATAGTTTAAAGCATTTTCCCCACAACAGATGTTAAACTAACCGGCCTATAGTTACCTGCCTTTTGTCTGCCCCATTTTTAAACAGACGCATTACATTAGCAGCTTTCCAATTCGCTGGTACCTCCCCAGATTCGAGAGAATGTTGGTAGATTATAAAGTATGCATCTGCTATAACTTTCCCCATTCCTTTAAATACCCTGGGATGCATTTTATCAGGACCAGGGGATTGTCTACCTTGAGTCCCATTAGCCTGTCCAGCACTACACCCCTAGTGATAGTGATTGTCTCAAGGTCCTCCCTTCCCACATTCCTGTGACCAGCAACTTCTGGCATGGTTTTGTGTCTTCCACTGTGAAGACCGAAGCAAAATAATTGTTTAAGGTCTCAGCCATTTCCACATTTCCCATTACTAAATCCCCCTTCTCATCTTCTCAGGGACCAACATTTACTTTAGTCACTCTTTTCCGTTTTATATATCTGTAAAAGCTTTTACTATCCGTTTTTATGTTTTGCGCAAGTTTACCTTCGTAATCTATCTTTCCATTCTTTATTGCTTTCTTAGTCAGTTTTTGCTGCCGTTTAAAATTTTTCCAATCTTCTATTTTCCTACTAACCTTGGCCAGCTTATCCGCATTGGTTTTTAATTTGACACTCTCCCTTATTTCCTTGGTACCCACGGCTGGTTATCCCTTCTCTTACAGCCTTCTTTTTCACTGGGATATATTTTTGTTGAGCACTATGAAAGAGCTCCTTAAAAGTCCTCCACTCTTCCTCAATTGTGCCACCGTTTAGTTTGTGTTTCCAATCTACTTTACCAACTCTACCCTCATGCCACTGCAGTCCCCTTTGTTTAATCATAGTACGCTCGTTTGAGACACTACTTCCTCACGCTCAAACTGTATTACAAATTCATCCATGCTGTGATCACTCAATCCGAGAGGTTCTTTTACTAGGAGATCGTTTATTATTCCTGTCGCATTACACCGGACCAGATCTAAGATAGCTTGCTCACTTTTACGTTCTGTAACATACTTTTCTAAGAAACAATCTCGTATGCATTCTATACATTTTTCCTCCAGGCTACCCCATGGGATTTGATTTGGCCATTCGATATGCAGGTTAATATCCCCCATGATTACTGCATTTCTTTTTCACATGCTTCCATTATTCACTTGATTACTGCCCGCCCCACCGTGATGTTATTATTTGGGGGCCTACAAACTACGCCCACCAGTGACTTTTTCCCCTTACTATCTCTAATCACCACACACAATGATTCAATATTTTGTTCATTAGAGCCAATATCGTCTCTCACAACTGCCCTGATATCATCCTTTATTAACAGAGCAACCCCACCTCATTTCCCTTCTTGTCTACCTTTCCGAAACGTCAGATACCCCTATATCTTTAATTCCCAGTGTTGGCACCCCTGCAACCACGTTTCTGTAATGGCCACCAAATCATATGCATTTGTAATGATTTGTGCCGTCAACTCATTTACTTCATTTCGAATGCTGCGTTCTTATAATAATTTACCATCCTGGTCATGGGCTGTGAGCTCTTCGCTAAAAGTGAACTCCTCGCTGACCACCGGGCGTCCTGCACCTCGGACTCCGAACCACCCGAAATCTCGGAACTCTGGGTTTCATGAACTAACAGGGCCTCCCGTACTCAGAGGAACTCCTGACTCACCGAACTCACGACTCGCTGAACTCCCGACTCGCCAAACGCTGAGGTTTTCTTGAAAGATAAGGGAATAAGGGGTTATGGGGAGCGGGCAGGGAATTAGAGTTGAATCCATGATCATTTCAACCATGATCGTATTAATTCACGGAGTAGGCTTGAGGGGCTTATGGCCTACTCCTGGTTATATTTCTCATGTTCTTATGTTCTTTAATTCTTATTGGCAGGCCTCCAGTCCTCCCAAATCACACCTGTACCCTGTAGCCAGAAAGGATTGGAAAATAATTTTTAAAATCTCTGCTAATTCCCGAGGGGTTCTCTTAACAGCAGGATACATTTCAGCCGGGCCTGGGGATATATCCATGGAAACATAGAAAAAGAGAAAATAGGTGCAGGAGTAGGCGATTCATTCCTTCGAGCCTGCATCACCATTCAATAGATCATGGCTGATCAGTCCCTCAGAACCCCTTTCCTGCTTTCTCTCCATATCACTTGAGCCCATTAGCCATAAGGCCATATCGAACTCCCTCTTGAATATATCCAATGAACTGGCATCAACAACTCTCTGCGGCAGGAAATTCCACAGGTTGACAACCCTCTGAGTGAAGAAGTTGCTCCTCATCTAAGTCCGAAATGGACTACTGCTTATCCTAAGACTGTGTCTCCTGGTTCTGAACTTCCCCAACATCGAGAACATTCCAGCTGCACCTAACGTGTCCCGTTCCGTCAGAAGATGTGTGTTTCTATGAGATCCCCTCTGATCCTTCTGAACTCCCATGTATAAAGACGCAGTTGATCCAGTCTCTCATCATGTGTCAGTCCTGCCATCCTGGGAATCAGTCTGGTGAACCTTTGGTGCACTCCCTCAATAGCAAGAACGCCCTTCCTCAGATTTTGAGACCAAAACTGAATACAAGGCCCGGTATAGTTGGAGTAAGTCCTCCCTGTTCAAAAAATCAAATTCTCTCGCTATGAAGGCCAACATATCATTTGCCTTCTTTACCGCGTGCTGCACCTGCAAGTCAACTTTCAATGACTGATGTGCCATGACACCCAGGTCTCGTTACACTTCCCCTTTTCCTAATCTACTACCGTTCAGATAATCTTAAGTCTTCGCGTTTTTGCCCTCACAGTGAATAACATCATGTTCTTCCACACTATACTGCATATGCCATGCATTTGACCAGTCACCGAACCTGTCCAATTCAACCTGTAACCTCTTCGCACCCCCTCACAGCTCACACCATCACCCAGTTTGGTGTCATCTGCAAACGTGGAGATATTACACTCAATTCCTTCGTCTAAATAATTGATGTCTATTGTAAAGAGCTGGGGCCCCAGCACTGAGCCCTGCGGCACTCCACTAGTCACTGCCTGCCATTCGAAAAAGGACCCGTTTATACTGAATCTCAGCTCCTGTCTGCCAATCAGTTCTCTATTCACGTCAGTATATTACCCCCAATACCATGTGTTTTGATTTTGCACATCAATCCCTTGCCCACTCTACTAGTTACATCCTCAAAAAATTCCAGAAGATGTACCAAGCGTGATTTCCCTTTCCTAAATCTATGCTAATTGGACTGATCCTGTCACTGCTGACAAATGCGCTGCTATTTCGTCCTAAATAATTTATTCCAACTTTTCCCCGACTAATGCTGTCAGGCTAACGGTTCTAAATTTTCCCGCTTTCTGTCTCCCTCCCTTTTTAATACGTCGAGTTACATTAGCTATCCTCCAGTCCATAGCAACTGATCCAGAGTTGATAGACTGTTGGAAAATGATCACCAATGCATTCACTATTTCTAGAGCCACTTCCTTAAGTACTCTGTGATGCAGACTATCAGGCTCCGGGGATTTATCGTCCTTCAATCCCATCAATTCCCCTAACACAATTTCCTGCCTAATATGGATATCCTTCAGTTCCTCTATTCTCAATAGACCGTTGATCCCTAGTACTTCCGGAAGCTTATTTGTGTCTTCCTTTGTGAAGTATTTGTTCAATTATTCTGCTATTTCTTTGTTCCCCATTATAAATTCAGCTGAATCCGACTACAAGGGACCTCCGTTTGTTTTCACTAATCTTTTACTCTTCACATACCTCTCGAAGTTTTTATGTTCCCGTCAAGCTTCTTCTTGTACTCTATTTTCACTCTCTTAATTAAAATCTTTGTCCTCTTCAGCTGAATTCTAAAATTCTCCCAGTCCTCAGGTTTGCTGCTTTTTCTTGCCAATTTATATGACTCCTCCTTGGATTTAACAATAACATTAATTTCCCTTGTTAGCCATGGTTGAGCTAACTTTCCGGTTTTATATTTACTCCAGACAGGGATGGACAATTGATGAAGTTCGTCCATGTGATATTTACATTTTTGTCATTGACTATTCACCATCAACTCTTTAACTATCATTTGCCTGCCTATCCTAGCCAATTCATGCCTCAATCCTTCAAAGTTACATTTCCTTAAGTTCAGGACCCGAGTTTCTGATTTAACTGTGTAACTCTCCATCTGCATAACATAACTCTACCATGTTATGGTCAAACTTCTCCAAGATGTCTCGCACAACAAAATTGCTAATTCGTCCTTTCTCATTACATATCATCTAATCTAGAATGGCCAGCTTCCGAGTTGGTTCCTCGACATATTGGTCTAGAATAGTAAAACTAATACACTCCAGGAAATCCTCCTCCAGCTACCAGTTTGGTGAGCCCAATCAATATGTAGATTAAAGTAACCCATGATAACACCTGTACCTTTATTGCATGCATCCATAATTTCTTTTCTGATGTTGACACCAACCTTAGTACAAATGTTTGGTGGTCTGTACACAACTCCCACTAATGCTTTTGCCGCTTGCTATTCTGTAGCTCCATCCATTCGGATTTCACATCATCCATGCTAAATTCCTTTCTTGCTATTGCATTAATTTACTCTTTAACCAGCAATGCCAGCCCGCCCTCTTTTTTTCTGTCTATCCTTCCTAACTGTTGAATATCCTTGGATGTTGAGTTACCAGCCTTGGTTACCATGGACGCATGTCTCCTTGATGCCAATTACATCATCCCCATTAACTGCTATCTGCGCAGTTAATTCCTCCACCATATTCTGTATACATCTCGCTTTGAGGCATAGAGCCTTCAGGCTTTTCTTTCAAAAACACTTTGCCCCTTGAGAATTTCGCTATAATGTGGCTCTTTATGCTTTTTGCCTTAGGTTTTTCCGCACTCCAGTTTGACTTTTCTTCTTTCTATCTTTTGCTTCTGCACCCTTTCTACTTCCCTTTGTCTCCCTGCATAGATTCCCATCCCCCTGTCATATTAAACTAAATCCTCCCCAACAGCACTAACAAACACTCCATCTTGGACATTGGTTCCAATCCTGCCCAGGTGCAGACCGTCGGGTTTCTACTGGTCCCTTCTCCCCCAGAACCGGTTCCAATGTCCCAGGAATTTGAATCCCTCCCCTCTGCACCAGTCCTCAAGCTACGTATTCATCGGAGCTATCCTGCGATTGCTACTGACTACACGTGGTACTGGTAGCAATCCTGAGATGACTACTTTTGAGATCCAACATTTTAATTTAGCTCCTAGTTCCCTAAATTCGTCTTGTAGGACCTCATCCCATTTTTTATCTATATCCTTGGTACCTAAATGCACCAAACTGTCTGTTCACCCTCCCTTTTAAGAATGCCCTGCACTTGCTCGGAGACATTCTTGACCCTTACACCAGGGAGGCAACATACCATCCTGCCGTCTCGGTCACGGCAGCAGAATCGTCCATCGTATGGCCTTATATTGAATATCCTATCAGTGAAGCGCTCCCACAATTTTTTCTGCCCTCCTGTGCATCAGTGCCACACATGGTGCCATGAACTTGGCTGCTGCTGCACTCCCCTGATGAGTCATCCCCCCAACGGAGTATCTGTTTTGCAGGGGGCTGGCAGCATGGGACCCGTGCACTACCTTCCTTGCGCTGTTCTTCCTGTTGGTCAACCTTTCCCTTTCCGGCTGTATATCCTTTACCTGCGTTAAGAGCAACTCACTAACTGTGTTATTCACGTCATTCTCAGCATCGTGGATGCTCAAGAGTTCATACACCGGCAGCTCCATTGCCGCAATGCGGTCCATCAGGAGTTGAAGGCGAATGTACTTCCCGTCCACGTAGTCGTCAGGGATACCGGAACGTCCCTGACTTCTCACATAGTACTGGAGGAGCATAACACGTGGCCGAGCTCTCCTGCCATGCACAAACAATATTGCTGAAGGTCAATTAGTGATAAAGAAAATAAAATGAAACACGACTTATCAATCACCAGCCAATCACTTACCACCTTGGCTCTGACGTCACCTATCGATTTATTTCTACTTCTTTTTAGCCTCCCTGCTGCAGGTGCACCAGCTGTCCTCCTCGACCAGGAACACCCACTGCTCACTGACGGGCCTCTTGTAAGCAGCTCGCCTCCCGAAAACCCGCCTCCTCGACCACTTATATTTCACCTAATATTTCACTATCCTTCGCCCTGTTTGCAATGTCTGCATCGCCCTTTGTCTTTTGTGAAATCACATTATTCATTTCGATACATACTCGCTTCTACCGCCTCCACAAACAGATTACCTTTATGGTCTCGAATAGACCCTGTTTTTGATTTCGTTATCCTCATGCTCTTAGTGTGTTTAATCCTCTCAATATTTTAGTACACTTATGTCGACATCAAAATGTAAACTTGATTAAATGCTTTGAGAGTCTTGATTTTCGAAGACATCATGGCCTTATATATGGCTCAGAGACATGGATCATGTACAGTAGACACCTCAAATCGTTGGGAAAATACCACCAACAATGTCGCCGAAAGATCCTGCAAACCCCCTGCGAGGACAGTCGCACCAATCTTAACATCTCGATCAGGCCAACATCCCCACCATTGAAGCACTGACCGCACTTGATCAGCTACGCTGGTCAGGCCACATTGTTCGCATGCCAGGCAGAAGACTCCCAAAGCAAGCGCTCTACACGGAACGCCTTCAAGGCAAACGAGCCAAACATAGACATGGAAATATAGAAAATAGGTGCAGGAGTTGGCCATTCGGTCCTTTGAGCCTGCACCGCCATTCAATGGGTTCATGGCTGAAAATGCAACTTCAGTACCCCGTTCCTGCTTTCTCGCCATATCCCTTGATCCCCCTAGTAGTAAGGACTACATCGAACTCCTTTTTGAATATATTTAGCGAATTGGCCTCAACAACTTTCTGTGGTGGAGAATTCCACATGTTCACCACTCTATGGTTGAAGAAGCTTCTCCTCATCTCGGTCTTAAATGGCTTAGCCCTTATCCTCAGACTGTGCCCCCTGGTTCTGGACTTCCCCAACATTGGGAACATTTTTCCTGCATCTAACCTGTATAAACCCGTCAGAATTTTAAACGTTTCTATGAAATCCCCTCTCATGCTTCTGAATACCAGAGAATACAAGCCCATTTGATCCAGTATTTCTTGATATATCAGTCCCTCCTTCCCGGGAATATGTCTGGTGAACCTTCGCTGCACTCCCTCAATAGCAAGAACGTCCTTCCTCAAGTTAGGTGACCAAAACTGTACACAATAGTCCAGGTGTGGCCCCACCAAGGCCTTGTACAACTGTCGTAACACCTCCCTGCCCCTACACTCAAATCCCCTCGCTATGAAGACCAACATGCCATTTGATTTCGTAACCACCTGCTGTACCTACATGTCAACCTTCAATGACTGATGTACCATGGCACCCATGCTCGTTTCACCTCCCCTTTTCCTAATCTGTCACCATTCAGATAATAGTCTGTCTCTCTTTTTTTACCACCAAAGTGAATAAACTCAAATATATCCACATTATTTTTCATCTGCCATACATTTGCCCACTCACCTAACCTATCAGTCCCTCTGCAACCTCATAGCATCCTCCTCGCAGCTCACACTGCCAGCCAACTTAGCGTCATCCGCAAATTTAGCGATACCACATTTAATCCCGTCGTCTAAATCAATAATGTACAATGTAAGCAGCTGGGACCCCAGCGAAGAACCTTGCGGTACCCAACTAGTCACTGCCTGCCATTCTGAAAAGTACACATTTACTCTTACACTTTGGTTCCTGTCTGCCAACCAGTTCTCAATCCACGTCAGCACACTATCCCCAACCCCATGTGCTTTAAAGTTGCACACTAATCTCTTGTCTGGGACCTTGTCGACACCTTCTGAAAGTCCTAATACACGACATCAACTGGTTCTCCCTTGTCCACTCTACTGGAAACATCCTCAAAAAATTCCAGAAGATATGTCAACTTGATTTCCCTTTCACAAATCCATGGTGACTTGGACCTATCATGTCATCTCTTTCCAAATGCGCTGCTATGATATCCTTAATAATTGATTCCATCATTTTATATATTACTGAGTTAGGCTGACCGATCTATAATTCCTTGTTTTCTATATTCTTCCTTTTTCAAAAGTGGGATTACATTGGCTGCACTCCACTCCATAGGAACCGATCCAGAATCTATGGAATGTTTGGAAATGACTGTCAATGCATCCGCTATTTCCAAGGCCACCTCCCTAATTACTCTGGGATGCAGACCATCAGGCCCTGCGGTTTGATCAGCCTTTAATCCCATCAATTTCCCCATCACAATTTCCCGACAACTAAGGATTTCTCTCAGTTCCACCTTCGTACTAGATCCTCTGACCTCTTTGATATCCGGAAGGTTGTTTATGTCCTCCTTAGTGAATACCGAACACTAGTACTTGTTCAATTGGTCTGCCATTTCTTTGTTCCCCGTTATGACTTACCCTGATTCTGACTGCAGGGGACCTACGTTTGTCTTTACTAACCTTTTTCTCTTTACATATCTATTGAAGCGTTTGCAGTCCATTTCAATGTTTCCTGCAAGCTTCCTCTCGTACGCTATTTTCCTTGCGCTAATCAAACTCTTTGTCCTCATTTGCTGAGTTCTCAATTTCTCCCAGTCCCCGGCTTCGCTGCTATTTCTGGCTAATTTGTATGCCGCTTCCTTGGTTTTAATACTATCCCTGATTTCCCTTGATACCCACGCTTCAGCCACCTTCACTTTTTTACTTTTACGCCAGACAGGGATGTACAATTGTTGTAGTTCATACTTGCGGGCTCTAAATGTCTGCCATTGCCCATCCACTGTCAACCCCATAAGTATCATTCGCCAATCTGTCTTAGCCAATTCACGCCTCATACCTTCAAAGTTACCCTTCATTCAGTTCAGTACCATGCTCTCTGAATTAATTGTTTCATTCTCCATCCTTTTGTAAGATTCCACCATATTATGGTCACTCTTCCCCAAGGGGTCTCGCACAACGAGATTGCTAATTAATCCTCTCTCATTACACAACACCCAGTCTAAGATGGCCTACCCCTTAGTTGGTTCCTCGACATATTTGTCTAGAAAACCATCCTTTATGCATCCCACAAAATCCTCCTCCACCGTATTGTTTCCGGTTTGGTTAGCCCAAACTTTATGCATATTAAATTCACCCATGATAACTGCTGCAGCTTTATTGCATGCAACCCTAATTTCGTGTATGATGCCCTCCCCAACATCACTACTACTGTTTGGAGGTCCGTGCACATCTTCCACTAGCGTTTTCTGCCCCTTGGTATTCCGCAGCTCCACCCATACCGATTCCACATCATCCAAGCCAATGTCATTCCTTACAATTGCATTAATTTCCTCTTCAACTATCAACGCCACCCCGCCTCCTTTTCCCTTCTGTCTATCCTTCCGAAATGTTGAATACCCCTGGATGTTGAGTTCCCAGCCTTGGTCACCCTGGAGCCATGTCTCCGTGATGCCAACCACATCATATCCATTAACTGCTCTCTGCACAGTGGGCAGAGGAAACGTTTCAAGGACACCTTCAACGCCTCCCTGATAAAGTGCAACATCCCACTAACACCTGGGCGTCCCTGGCCAAATACCACCGATGGGGTGGAAGTGCTTCCGGGAGGGCGCGATGTCCCTCGAGTCTCATCGTCGAGAGCATGCAGATATCAAGCACAGACAGCAGAAAGAGCATGCGGCAAACCAGTCCCACTCATCTTTTCCCACAATGACTCTCTGTTCCACTTGTGACAGGGACTGTAGCTCTCATATAGCACTGTTCAGCCACATAAGGGCTCAATTTTCGAGTGGAAGAAAGTCTTTCCCGATATCGAGGGACAGCCTATGATGATGAGTTTTTTGTCCGGTCTTGCTCCAGACCTGAGAAACAATCTGCCTTTTACTGCTACCCCGAGTGAGTTAATTAATGCCTTGCAAGCCGCGTTCAAATAGAAAGCATCGACCTATCGGAGAACATCCAAAGATTACACAGGGTCACCGTGTATTCGGAGAACGACGATATACTATATATGCAATGATGCGAGGTACTCCCAACAATAATTATTTGGCTTGTAAACATGAGATTGTTTTTATAATATGCCTCTGAAAAGTATGCAATCTTCCCTACGTGCTGCTTACATCATTCCTTTAATCACAACACACACTGAACTGATCATTTACGAGGTGCGAGTGGCGCATGGAACTTTGATAAAAGTCGGTCCCAGGGAATCCTGACAGGAAAATCTGTCCACGTCAGCGAAAGACCCTGCGTCATTCCACCTGGGCTACCCATTAAACAATTAGGGGCATGTTTTAATGGCGCAAGCCAGGACACAATGACATGGACTGCTGGCGTACTCAGCGACAAGAGTTTGGACAGGAAAACCTAACAACCACCAACGCTCAAATCCACCCCCTTATCCATCATGTCCACCCGGTCCTGCAGAAACTAAAATAGAAGTGTTGCCCTCTAATATGGAACATTTAGCAGCAGGCACTGCCAATAATCTGGACACACTTTCTACTATAGTGCAGACTCGGGTAACCATTCAGACATCAGGATGCCCCTTAGAGAAACTTACAGGCCCGCCTTAACCCCTTTCAAAGGCGACTGGAATCCCGCAATGAAATGATCAGCCACAATTTCTCGTGATGTAGTGGGGTCCAGACGGGATGGGCATGGACGACCTGGTCTCTCCTCTTTACTGCCTGGGAGCCAGCAGCAACATTTGAGAATGGACACAGGGTCGTCCCTTATGACCTTACATACCCCACACCCCGAATGCCAGTTGACATGGGGCAAGGGTTATTTTAATATCAATAGTGATATGGGGAATTAAGTTACAGCTCATCCAGGGAACAGTACTATTAGTACCTTGAAGACAATTCAAATGCAAATTGCTGCACCCGGTTATATGAGTATGGAGAATGAGATTGGAATTTTGGCGATCAATACCCTCCGTACAGTGGCATCTCTTACATCGTATAATCAACAGCAGTTTATGGGCTGGTGCAGGACAAGCGGATATTGGGCACATTTTTGATGTTTACTCAGTGCTTGCTGTTAAAATGGTTATGTCTGTTGCCATGCCAATGCAATCACTTTTTGCTGGCAAAACTGTAGTTGCCGATCATTCACCAGCTTTTGATGAGTCTGAAAGACGATTGTGGGAGAGTGTTGAAGTTCAGATAAATGGCATACCTCACCGTGCCTGTGAACAGTCCCCTATTCAGAGAGAATGGATTATGTGCTTGCCAACAATCATTGTGCCATGGGAAGAATAGGGTGTGTTACGTAAAAGGTGCTCTATCACCAACCCCCTGGCATAGCCTGGTGGGAAGCCAGCTGCGTCCTGGAGAGTCACCATTGATTATCGAGCATTGAGTAAAGGCACCACAAGTCAAAGCCCGACCGTTAGCCTGGCCCCTTTCCTGTTGAGATCGGACTCTCCCATCGCTACCGTTTTCATTCCTCTTGACAAAGAGATGTTTTTGGAGTATTCCATTTGCTAAGGAGGACCAGTATCAATTCGTATTTACAGTTGAGGGGCAGGGGTACTCATTTACGTGTCTGCAATAGGGTCTCCATAGCTCGCCATCAATAATCCATCAATACAAGCAGTGAGAGACTTTTCGAAGCCATCAACTCTCCTTCAGTATGTGGCCAACCGATAACTTGCCACACAGAATGTCGAAAAGCATTTCTTGCTTTTAAGTAATATTAATTCTGTTGAAGAAAGCAGGATGAGTGAACCAGAAAAATGCTCACTCGGTACAGAGCGAAGTCAACGTTTTGGGACGAAAGATCTCCACTACTGTTCAGAGGTTTCCCCTACCGTTATCACAAACAGCGTTACGATCCATTGTCTGGCTGGAAGGCTATCAGAGAAGTTTAATCCCGAATATTGCAGATTGGCCAACCCCATGTAAGAAATGCTAAAACGTGATGTGAACGAAGACATTCGGCCAGAATGGGGCGATAGCCAAACATAAACAGTGAATGATTCGAAGCAGACAAGGATATAAACTTTTGCCTTCATCTCCACAGACCCCCAATTCAACTTTTCACTTGTAAGACTAACAACAGTTTTGTGTCATGAACAGCATCTATATGGGACGTCCTGCCCCATTGCATATGCCTCCCGTATTTTCAGAGAAGCGGAGAGTATTCAGTATGCGAACCTCGCCTGTTGCCCTCCTTTTGGGCGGTCGATGTTTGTATTCACATCTGCGATGTTCAGACAGCTATCCTACATTCGCCACATACACCTCTTAACATCCTCTTAAATCCTAGTGACAACGATAGTCCGCACAAAGGATAATTAAATGGCCACTTGAATCATTGCAGCGAGATTTCACCTGACCCCACCACCTGAACAACGCTTCTGCCTCTTAAGCTCGCTTGTGAGGGAAGTCCACGCCAGTTTCCCTAACCTGTGTTGGAAATGGACTTAAACCCAATAAAAAGCAATGTTATTTCAGAAGCTCGAAATGTGTATGTGGATTGAACGTCTTACTACATTGACGGCCACCCGAAAACGGGGTGTGCCATGGCTGATATATATGCTTCCAATTGGTCGTTGGAATTCCAAGAAAAAGAAGTGATAGAGTTACTCTTGCCGTCTAAATTACCGCATCTGTAACAAGTAATATTTGGTCTCACAGCAGTTCTGTTTGCAACTGTAACAAACAATGAGAACTGTTTATCATATGGTAAACCTTTACTACATTCTGTTCTCCTCCATATGCTATGAGAAGTGCTCCAAGTGCGAGTCGCCTCCTGCCATGTGGGAAAGATAGCAGCCCTTCAGAAAGATTCATTACCCACATCCGATTTGACAAAGCAGCCGACCGGTTTGCTAAGGGATCCGCAAAAAATTATTGACAGTACCCTGGTGGATGATGGAAAAATTACAGGCACCTGTTGTTGCACCTGCAAATATAGTAAAAGCCATCGATTTCATAGAACTACAAACTTTGCATATTCCATATGATCAAATTATGGCGTGGCACTATCAGGGGTGGCCGCTACCACAACATACCCCAGGGGCAGTGTGTTCCAGCATAGCGATGGAGTCAGCCACTCCTTGTGTGTGTTTAACGACAAGGATGGTAATTTCTTTTGTGCATTCTTCCACAACTTAAAGACGGCATGTTAACCCTCTTTCACTCCCACCCAGCGGTTTCACGTAATTCAGCCCCTACCAAGCTACAAAGGTGAACACACATCTGCTGGTAGCCAGAAATGGAACACCATGTATAGCAATATTTTAAACGATGCTTACCATGCTTGCAAATGAACCCAGCTTCTTGCTCTAATTGTGCCCTAATCAGGTCGTCACCTTCGCCTGATGGCCACTGAACACATTTACAGGCCGATGTTATTGGTCTTGTAGTGTTTGACCAATTAACAAATGGAGAGAGGACATTCCAACGACGGACAATAAGACGCATTCTGCAGCATTAATCCGTTTCAGTGTGGCGTTTTGTAGATCGGATAAATCTGTACAGCTGGCCAGCGACCGGGTTCATACTTTACTGGAGAAATGTGTACTAGATTACAGGAAATGCCCCACATAATGCATATATTGAACATTGCCCTTCACCCACAATCATCAGGAATTGTGGAAAGGTGTATCGGATCTTGAAAAGCATTATGTGTCAATTATGTACTGAACAACCCACTCAATGGACTAAACTGGTACCTCTTTCTTTAATGGCAATAGGTTCGATCTACGTACGACCACCGACAATGCAACAAGAGTATGTCTATTTGAATCTCTGACTGGGAGACAAGTGTGAATGACGGGACAGTTAGCCTTGTGGAATAATACGCCAGTAATATTGCAGTCTTGTAGTCAGACCTAATTACAGACACTGACAGACCATGTGTACGAAGTAAATAGACTTCTTCCAATGAAGATGGGCAGGCCACTAAATAAATTCAAACGAAGTTTTGATAAGAGCGTTAGCCCATTCGAAATGAGATTGGAAAACAAATGACGTTGCAGAATTTTTCAGCTAAGAAATAACCTTTGATATATAATGGATGGCCCCTCCGCCCCCCGCCCAAACCATAATTGAGAAACTAAACACCTCAAAGTCAAAAAATAGAACCCAAATTTAAGTGGTTGCATATAAACCAAATCAAAACTGTAAAGAACGAAGATGTTACGTTTGGTCTCTATATAGGAGAAGGATGTGGACCTACACGCTTTTGTTGCTGTTTGATGTTGCAGCGATCACAAACATCTACGAGAAAACGTTTGTCATGAGGATTACCAGCTGCACACTGGGCGAAGGAAATGAATGTGCTTCACTCACAATTTTCCGAACAGCACCTTAGATTTTTGGTGGGCACAGAAAATCAACTGACTACATTAACTCATACGAAGCATATAATGGAGATCGCTCGATTTGGATAAGGAATACTACAAGGGATAAATTAACACAATTATATGGGACGAAGTGTGGTACTCTCCAGGAAAGCGTTTACAAGTGGGAACAATAAGAAAGGTATTGAATGGATATTAGGTGCAAGGTAAAAGATGGCAAAGTTTCGAAGGTATCGACATTGCTGAAAAAGAATAATGGAAACGGGAAATGTTAAAGGAATCAAATCAAAGCCCAATAGCATCAACATACAAGGCGTGTATACAACTGTGTTGACCTCAATGGTTGGATAAACTTCAAGGCCAGTATTCTTACATCGGATATCACGTCATACCTAATAACAATTGTGCCAATGGGGATAAAAATGCCCCCTTTGCGGCAACCTGTAAATATCGGGTATATTATACTTGCAATAAAATTGATGGTAGTGGTGCAAGTAGCGTCATGATAGGATTTGAAGATGCAGTAACCGGATGCATGAAGGACGAGTACTTTTACAGCGTTATGCTCACAACATATGAGAGAAAGAATAGTTCAGACCGTCAGGATCAGGGTACGATGGGACAATATCCCAATTAGAATCAGGACCGATATGGTCTCATAGTTAACCCTACCCATAAGTGATATATCAGCAAGTTATACCAGAAGTGGTCCCTCTTATTCTAAACTTAACGGACTTTGTATTTCCAGAATGGCGTCCCAAAAAACAATACAATTAGCTGAGGAAATGCAGCACTACGTTTTTAATCAATATTGTAAATGGTCTGGCTTGTCCACAAGGGTAGTACAAGTACAGCATGCATTTCACGACAAGAATTACGCTAACAATGAAACAAGTCAAGAAAGAGATAGAACGAAAAGAAGTTTAACACATGATGTAGTCATCGCTTTTAATACAATCACCTCAGAAGCTAATTATCTGGACTTGCAGGTATATTTATAAAACTTCCGAGGAGCATTGCATGGTATACTCATTAACGATAACAACATGGAAAGTGCGAAGCTAAACAGAAAAGAAATAAAGTCCATAAAGCAGAAGGATATTGTACAGGAGGTAGGAATTCATGACAAAATAAGTAATGACCTCTGACCAAGCAGCTCAAAATGCCGTGCCGGAATTGGTTTGTCAAACAATTCCGGGAAATCTAGAAATTATTACTAAGGGAGGCCTCCACAATTGGGCAACGAATACACTTTTCTCAGGACTATCTCGTTATCCTGATGATGCAGAACAATGTATATTTGGAAAGTAATTGAGGGCCATCTAGTAAATCAAGAATATCCCGAGGTGGGGAACAAGAAACTATTGGGAAAAATAGTACGAATTTGCAGTCCTGTTGATCAAACCATGCCTAATCATCTGTTCAAAGCAGAAAATATAGCAGTGGTGAATGGAAATGTCACTAGTCGATTCCTGAAAGCATCCAAATAGTTAGTCCAATGAGAAGAATTAACTTGAGTAAAACCAAACCTGCTGCGATGAAGTAAAAATGAAGATGCCCTTATTTGCGCCTTGATTTAGATTACTATTCAAAAGACACGTGAGCTTTCAATTGGAACAGACACGCTCCAAATTGTAGTGTGGAAGTGAGGGGATCATCATTTAAGAATCAGAACGGTCTCTGTAAGGGAAGGAGAGTAAAGCTTTACACAGTTAGAACATAATTATTGTAGTATATGCTAGCACTCTAATAACGAATCCACGCGGTAAGTGTGTTGTCCTTGAACTGTAATAACCAAAATCCGTTTATTACAGCTCCTTGAGTGAGGACACAAAAAGGTGAGCTCCATTTTATACTTGGTTACCTGCAGTGTGCAGGTGACCCTTAGGTCTCCACCAGGAGCACCCTCTATTGGTACAGATATGGTATATTCAATGTGAAGTTACATTCAATGGTCCAGTGTTACAATACATGCATTAACATACATAACAAAACTCTTGTGCCATAGGCTTCTGCACGGTTTTCTCTGCTCCTTGTCTTGTGAGTCCAACGCCCATGCACTTTGTCATTGCTTGGAATGGCTCTCTCTCTGTGGAACCCAAGTGCATATAGCCAGGATAGTGGGAATTGGTCGGCAGTGGACGGTTGGAATCTGTAGTGAGGGTTGTGTGGGTTCTGGGTCTGAGCCATGTGATCATATCTACATACATTCATTCCCCCCTCAAAAACATAGGCCATGTGTGTGGCTCAACACCTGCAGTGACAGACATGCAGAGTGAGTTTGTGATCAGGTTGATTATGTCACTGTTTTTGAGTTCAGCAGTGGTGGAGCAAGTACATGTTACAGGTAAGGTACATACGTTATATTGTCTACGAGGGTGAGGACGTTTAGTGTTGGGCAGAACCGCAGGCTGGTGTGGTCTCCCTGCCCTTCATTTAAGGCTGCAGGGTCAACCTGCTGCCCTTCATTGGTGGTGGAAGTCTGGTTACGGCAGGGAAAGCTGGAGGCTACTGGCGTCTTACTCCCGGTGCGGCCCTGATTGCCGGGGGGTGAGGGTGGTGGGGTGGGTACGGCAGAAATTGGGCAGGTTGACAGTGGTGGAAACTGTGCCATCCGTAGATCGCTGGCCCTGCGCTGGGTATGCTCCCAATATGTGTGTGTGCACCCTCGCTGCGGCATCACATTGGTCCTGGAGCAGCAGGCTACATGATCGTGTAGCCTCTGGACCTGGGTGCTTCCCACGGGAGATTGCCTTTCGCATTGTCGGCATACTTGTATAACCCAGCATAATTCATCATTTTATCATTATCATTCATGATACATTGGCTCCGACCACAACCAGACATGTGGATATTTTCACATTTTTCCATTACAACACTTTCCTGTGTACTATAAGTATCTGTGTGCAAGATTATAATTGGATACCTGCCTTTGTTACTTACATTTTTCTCATTGGCTTTACCAGCATCCGTATCCAACAGTACATTTATATACTTGCATTCGTTAATTACACCTTCATCATGAGTGTCACCTGCATCGCAGTACCAAGTGTTCAACTGTCCTTTTAATTGCTATGGTTTGCCCGTCTCCTTTAAGAGGGCCTTGCAATCTTTACCCCAATATGGTTCACCGCCAGGCATCACGTGTTGCTCCCTCAACACTGCCCCTCTTGCACTGGTTACGGCGATCTTGTTTTCTGGTGCTTCACCTAGTTTTGCTGACGCCATAATCTTTCTCAGCACGAGGTAGGCAGCGGTGATCCTTTTCTCCCCACGTTCTGCCGCAGAAGGCGCGAATCTATCTTCTGCACCGATCTTCTTCCCTCAGAGTCCTGCCACTGGAGCCGGAACTTTTGTTCTGGTCGTTCAGGTTGAATCAACTCGACTTTGATGTGTGCAGCCCGTGTAATCGCAATGCAGTCGAGCTGGCCGGTAGGATTTCCACGTGCTGCGATTGATCCCAGTTTGGGGCCTCGTAGCACGGCAATCGCCAGGACCTCGAGGCTTTCCCCACTCCAACAGATTTGTATTTGCTTCATCCATTTTCTTCCAACAGCGTCGGACCATCATTGGCTACGATCCACAAAAGAAGCTTGTGCATCACGCCACAATGCGACACCTGGACATCCATGTTACCTACGACTGGGATGCTGTTTTTTGTGTAAGGGAGCAGCTTCGTTTGGATTGGGAATCTTTTGGGTGATTTGGCGGGATTGTCACAGTGTTAGTCTAAGGCTGTTTATTCATCAGCAACTGGTTCGCCCCTGTATCGATCTCCAACGAGACTGGATCACCATTGATTTCAACTTCAATTTTCCACGGGGACCTCTCAGTGGAGAAGGTAGACACTCTGTACAGCTCTTTCAGGGACTGAGCCACTTCGTCTTCATTAACTCTGGAACCCGCGTGATCAGCCAACTCTTCAGCGACTCGGTGAGTAAATTTTCTTCTACACATTCGTTCGAGATGACCTATAGTTTTACAGCCTTTGCAAGTATAGTCTTCGGCACTGGTGGCACAGGTGGGCCCTGTGGTTTCCTCCACAGCGCCAACACGAGTCGCGTCGGTTGCCCCATGCGCGACTCTTGGCGGCAGCCTTGCCTCTGAAAGGTGCCATTTTCTTCAGTGTACTCATCGGGTTAGAGTACTGGGGGTGAGTCCTCATCGTCTTGCATTCGCAGACTGATATTATGAATAACTGGCTCACTTTGATTGCCTCCAGCAGGGTGGCCGTAGTGTACGCAGAAAGCAGCTTATGGTGGAGGCCCTCATTGCCAATCTTTTCAGGTCTGCAGAATATTGAGCAATTTCTTGGCCTTCGGGCCGCCGGTGGGTCTAGAATCGGTGTCTGGCTGTGAGGATGCACCCTTTAGTTTTGAGCTGTACTTGTATTATAATTCCGAGCCCGGCATAAGTCTTGGTTGTCATCTTCGCTGGAGTTAGCAGGTCCCTGACCAGGCCCTCAATATTGGCCGAAAACTGCAGAGCAAGATCGCTCTGCGCTTATCAGCCAGTGAGGTCCGTGTGTCTCCAGCCAGGTCGATCACGATGAAAAAGTGCTTGAGCCTTTTCACAAAGGCATCCCAAATTCCCCCATCAGCGAATTGTTGGAAGTTGCTTATGTTAGACATGTTGTGCGTGGAAATTCGTAACCTCGTCGCCAGTTGAAGTGTATGCAAGCACTCGAATAACGACTCCACGAGGTAAGGTTATTGTACTTGAACTGTAGTGACCACAGTGCGTTTATTGCAGATCCTTGAGTGAGGACACAATGAGGTGAACTACCTTTTATACTTGCTAACCTGCAGTGTTCAGGTGGCGCTTAAGTCTCCAGCAGTAGCACCTTCTGGTTGTAGAGGTATGGAGTATAAAGTGTGAATGTACATTCAATGAAGTAGTGTTACCTTACATACATTAACATACATGACAATTATCATGATGGACGGCTTAAACGTACAATTATCCTGGAACCGACTGAAAACAAAACTGAACACAATATTCCAGGTGAGGCCACATTCAGTTCCTGTACAACTACAGTAAGCCCTCCCTGCTCCAATATGCAAATCCCCCAGCTATGATGGCCAACATACCATTAGACTTCTTCACCACCTGTTGCACCTGGATGCCAAATTTCAATGGCTGATTGCCATGAAACCCAGGTCTGGATTCACCTCCACTTTTCCTAATCTGCCCATTCGCATAATATTCTGCCTTTTTCTTTTTCTCACCAAAGTGGATAACCTCATATTTATCCGCATTATACTGCATCTGCCATGCGTTTGCCCATTCAACTAACGTGCCCATGTCAATCAGCAGCCTCTTAGCGACCTCGTCACAGGTCAGCCCGCCAGCCAGCTTAGTGCCATCTGCAAACTTGGAGATATTACATTAAATTCCGGAATCTAAATCATGAATGTATCTTGTAAATAGCTGGCGTCCCAGCACTGAGTCCAGCGACGGCCCACTAGTCACTGCCTGACATTCTGAAAGTGACCCGTTTATCCCGACTCTCTGCTTGCAGTCTGCCAACCAGTTATCCATCCATGTCAGCACATTACCCACAAAAGCAAGTGCTTTAATTTTGCACACCAATCTCTTGTGTGGGACCTTGTCAAAACCATTTTGAAATCCAAATACACCACATCCACTGGTTCTTACTTGTCCACTCTACAAGTTACATCCTCAGAAAATTGTAGAACATTTGTCTAGCATGATTTCCCTTTCATAAGTCCATGCTGACTTGGGCCGATCATGTCGCTGCTTTCCAAATGCGCTGCTATTTCATATTTAATATTGATTCCAACAATTTCCCCACTATTGATGTAAGGCTAACCAGTCTATAATGATCCTTTTTCTCTCTCCCTCCTTTCTTAAAATGTGTTGTTACCTTAGCTACGCTCCAATCTATAGGAACTGATCCAGATTCGATAGACTTGTTGGATAATGATCACCAATGCATCCACTATTTCTCGTGCCACTTCATTAATTATTCTGGGATGCAGGCTATCAGGTCCCGGGATTTATCGGCCTTCTGTTTCATCAATTTCTCGAACACAATTTCCCGCCTAATAAGTGTTTCATTCATTTTCTCCTTCTCACTGGACTCTTCGTCCCCGAGTAATTCCTTCGTGAAGACAGAACAAAAGTATTTGTTCAACAGGTCCGCCATTTCTTTGTTGCCCATTGTAAATTCACCTGAAACTTATTGCAATGAACCTACGTTTGTCTTTACTCATCTTTTTATCTTCACTTATCTATAGAAGCTTTTGCTGTCAGTTTTTATGTTCCCAGCAAGCTTCCTCTTACACTCTACTTCCCCTCTCCTAATTAAACACTTTGCCCTCCTCTGTTGAATTACAGAATTCTCCCAGCCCTCAGGTTTGCTGCTTGTTCTGGCCAGTCTATTTCCATCTTCCTTGGATTTAACACTATCCTTAATTTCCCTTGATAGCCACGGTTGAGCCACCTTCACCGTTTTAATTTTACTCTCGACAGATATATACAATTGTTGAAGTTCATGCATGTGATCTTTAAATGTTTTCAATTGCCTATCCACCGTCAACACTTAAATCATCAATCGCCAGTCTATTCGAGCCAATTCACGTCTCATACCATCGAAGTTACTTTTCCTTAAGTTCAGTACCCTAGTCTCTGATTGAACAGTGCCACTCTCCATCTTAATAACGAATTGTACCATATTATGTTCACTCATCCCCAATGGGCCGCGCACAATAAGATTGCTAATTATTCCTTTCTCGTTACACATCACCCAGTCTAGCATGGCCAGGCCTATAGTCGGTTCCTCGACATATTGGTACAGAAAAGCTTCCCTAATAAACGACAGGAAATCTTCCTCCACCGCATTGCTACCAATTTGGTTAGCCCAGTCAATATGTAGATTAAAGTCTCCCATGGTAAAGACACTACCTTTATTGCACGCATCACTAATTTCTTTTTTGATGCTGTCCCCAACCTGACTACTACTGTTGTTGGTCTGTGGACAAAGCCCACTAACGTTTTATGCCCTTTGGTATTCCGCAGCTCCAGCCATACCAATTCCACTTCATCCAAGCTAATATCTTTCTTTACTATTGCGTTAATTTCCTCTTTAAGAAGCAATGCCACCCACATCTTTTTTCCGTTCTGTCTATCCTTCTTTAATATTGAATGTCCCTGGTTGTTGAGTTCCAGCCTTGGTCACGCTGGAGCCATGTCTGCCTGATGCCAATTACATCATATCCGTTAACAGCAGTCTGCTGACGGGATTGGACAGGTTAAATGCAGGTAGAATTTTTCCGAAGTTGTGGAAATCCAGAACCAGGGGAAAAAGTCTACCGATAAGCGTTAAGCCATTTTGGACTGAGATGAGGAGAAACGTCTTCACTCGGAGAGTTGTTAATCTGTGGAACTCCCGACTGCAGTGAGTTGAAGATGCAAATTAATTGGATATATTCAAGAGGGAGTTAGATATGGCCATTACGGCTAAGGTGTTCAAGGGGTATGTCGAGAAAGCAGGAAAGCAGTACTGAGGGAATGGTGAGCCATGTTCTTATTGAATGGTGATGCAGGTTCGGAGGGCCGAATCTAGTTTCTATGTTTCTATGTTGTATTACGTTTACCGAAACCTCACTCATAGGGAATAAAAACCCTCCGTGCATTTCCCACAACTCAGCAACAGTGCTTACAAGTAAAATGGAATCGAATATAAACCTGGAAGATTGTGTCACTAATTTTGTGAACACCATCATGAGCTACATGTGCTATTAATAGAATTATTGAAAAAAGTGAATGATTCCCAATGGCATTACGAAATTTTGGATCAAGGGAATATAGCTATAGCTAAATAAATTCAAAATACAGAAATTTCGACACATTGGTGGGAAATATGGACAGCCATGGAGATCCCAGCCTATATCAGATTAATTTTACACTTATTGGTTATAAGAAAACTCATAAAAAACTCAGGGATAAGTTTTCACGGGGTTACGGTAATATATTAGCGTGGACAGTGGATAGGCTAACTAACAGAAAACAACGTATGGTGTTAAATGGATTATTTTGCAGTTGGCAAACTGTGACTGGTGGGTTGCTGCAGTAATCTGTGCTGGGTCCTCAACTATTTACACTCTTTATTAATGACTTGCATGAAGGGATCGAGTATAAAGTTGCAAATATTGCTGATGATGCGAAGATGGGTGGGAAAATAAAATTTTGAGGAGGCCACAAAAAATATGCAAAGGTAGATAGGCCGACTAATTTAGTGGACAAGAACTTGGCAGTGGAGTATCAGATGGGAAAATGTAAGGTCATCCACTTTGACAGAAAACATATAAACTCAAACAATATTTTAAATGGAGGACCATTGCAAAGTGCTGAAGTACAGTGAGAAATCGGGGTCCTTGTGCATCAAACAGAAAACGTTAGTATGCAGGTGCAGCACCTAATCAGGAAGGCAAAAGTAATGTTGGCCTTTATTGCAAGGGGTAAAAAGTATTAAAGCAGAGAAGTCCTGATTCAACTGTTCAGGTTATTGGAGGGAAGGGGCGGCACACCTGGAATTCTGCATGCAGTTTGGTCTCCTTATTTAAGGAATTACATATTTGCAGTGTAGGTTGTTCATCGAAGATATAGTAGGTTCATTACGGAAATGAGGAGAATCAGTTATGTAGATAGTTTGAAATGGTTTGGCCTTTAAACATAGGATTTCATAAGAATGAGAGGTGAACTAATTGAAAATTAAAAGATAATGAGGAAGCTCGACTAAGTGGATGCAAAGAGGGTATTTCGACTCACAGGGAAAACTAAAACAAGGGTACATCGTCTTAGAATAAGTGGCCGCCTACTTAAAACAGAGATGAGGAGAACTTTCTTCTATCAGATGGATGTAAATCTTGGAATTCTGTGCCCCAGAGAGCTGTCACGTTGGGTCATTGAATATATTAAAGTCGGAAATAGACAGATCTTTCAGCTAAAATGGAGTGAAGGATTATAGGGAGCGGGCAGGGAAGCGGAGCTGAGTCCATTAATTGATCTGCCATGAGCGTATTGAACTGTAGAGCAGATTAAGTGGCCAAATAGCCTACACCCAGCCGTATGTCTTATGTTCTTGGAAAAATTGAATTTTCGCAAAAGTATAACACTTATTCCTGGTCTATTCTTCCCCTTTTCCAGAACGACCTTAAGTCTAATTGCATTTTGAACACTGGTACCTACATGATCTCCCACTGATCGACCTTCCAATTTATTCCCTAAAACTAAATGAGAAACCGCAAATTCCAGTGTTGGCTTGGTGACATATTGGCTAAAAATGTTTTTCTGAATGCATTTTTGGAATTCCACACTGTCTATACCTTCAAACTAACTTTATCCTAATTAATGTTAGGGTAGTTGAAATGCCCTATTAATACTGCCCGATAGTTTTTGTACTTTCTCAGGAATATATCTGGATATTTGCTCTTCTCACTGTCTGAGGATCCTTCGAACTCTGCCAGCAGTGTGATCGCCCATTTTTGTTTTTCAATTCGACCCATATGGCTTCGGTTGATGATCACTCTAACATATCATTCCTCCTCACAGCTGGAATAGTTTATTTAATGAAAATCCTACCCCTCCCCCTACGTATTTACCCCTCACTCTATCCCATCTAATATCCTGTAACCAGGAATGTTGAGCTGCCATTTCTACCCCTTTTTCAGCCATGTCTCTGTAATTGATATAATATCATACTCCCAAGTGTCTACCAGTGCTCTCAGCCCATCTGCTCTATTTGCTATACATCTTACATTGAAGTATATACTATTTAGTACTGCCAATCCTCCTTGTTGACTACTTTCTAGCCATTTTATCCTCTCTCCTTCAAATTCATTTGCTACATTTTATGCTTTCCAATTGCAGCTTTACTTCCCTCCCTACTGAATGTAACGTCAGATTTCGATCCCTCTGCGAAGCTGGTTTGAACCCTCCGCAAGAGCACGCGTACCACCCTCCCCGCCCCCACCCCCGCGAGGACATTCGTGCAACCTCTGCAAAGGTGCAACCCGTCCGTATTGTACAAGTTCCACATCTCCAAGAAGCATTCGCAATGCCTCAGGAATTTAAAGCCCTCCCTCCTGCGCCATCTCTCCAGCTATGCGTTCGTTTGCTCAATTCACCTACTTCTGTACATACTAGCTTTCGCTCGCTCGAAAAGATCTCTATCTTCCGCCGGTGCCATTTTCAGCAATGCCACAGATCACGCAACCGTTCCCCCCACCGTTAGCATCCACATTTTTACAGTGGGTCCACAGATATTCCTGCCTTCTCACTGTGTTCAGCGAACTCACACCGTTTGTAAAATTAATCGTGGAACAAGTGTTTCGGAAACGGTAGGAGAAGCAGCTGAAACTGTAAGCTCGGATTGTAACACAAATATTGGGGTTTATTCACAGCGATAAAAGCAATTATTAAACGTCTCACAGACCTCAATTATTTTTATGTGATGATCTGATTGAGATTCGAAACTGCGTTAGTGAGCTGAACCACGAGGGAGCAGCCAACGATAATTGTCTAAATATTTATATCTGAACCTGAATATCAATGGCGAGCTGCCTTGAACTCACGTTGAGTGTGAGAAACTGCTCTACAGTGATGTGTATTTAATACTTTGTTCCCTTATAAACATTAGAAACTGAGACAGTTGGAATAATTATTGAAATAAAAGCAAAGTGATGTAGAGAAGAGGAAGAAGGAAGGGGGGGAAATGTTGTTTCTGCCCATAAATTGTTTGCTGTGCTCGGGGTGACCACGCAGAGCCTAGATAGACTACCGTCCAAACAGCTCATTGAATGCAGGAGTGGGACCCTGTGGCACTTCAGAAGACAGGTCAAATGCAGCGCATTTGGAAAGCAGTGACAGGATCGGTCTAAGTCAGCATGGATTTTTGAAAGGGAAATCATGCTTGACAAACGTTATCGAATTTTTTTGAGGATGTAATAGTAGAGTGGATAAGGGAGAACCATTGGATGTGGTGTATTTTAATTTCAAAAGGCTTTTGACAAGGGCCCACACAAGAGATTGGTGTGCAAAATTAAGGCACCATGGATTGGGTTAATGTATTGACGTGGATAGAGGACTGGTTGGCAGAGAACAAGCAAAGAGTGGGAATAAACGGTCCTTTTCAGAATGACAAGCAGCGACTGGTAGGATATTGTAAGTTTCAGTGCTGCGAACCATGCTCTTTTCAATATATATTAATGAATTAGACTAAGGAATTGAATGTAATATCTCCAACGTTGCAGATGACACTAAGCTAGTTGGCAGTGTGAGCTGCGAGGAGGATGCTTAGAGGCTGCAGGGTGAATTGGAAAGGCTTTGTGAGCGGGCAAATGCATGGCAGATGCCATACAATGTGGATAAACGTGAGGTTATCCACTTTGGTTGCAAAAACAGATAGGCAGAAGATTATCTGAATCGTGAGAGATTAGTGGAAGGTGGGGTGCAACGAGACCTGTGTGTCTTGGTGCACCAGTGATTGAAAGTAAGCCTGCAGGTACGGCCGGCAGTTAATATAGCAAATTACATGTTGGTCTTCATAGCGAGACGACTGAGTATAGGAGCAGGGTGGTCTTGCTGCAGTTGTACAGGGCCCTGGTGAGACCCCACCTTGAGTATTGTGTGCAGTTTTCGTCTCCTAATCTGAGGAAGACATTCTTGCTATTGAGGGTGAGCAGAGAAGGTTCACTACAATGATTCACCGGCTGGCAGGACTGACATGTGAAAAAAGACGGGATCGACTTGGCATATATTCACTGGAATTTTGAAGAACGAGAGGGGATCTCATGTAAGCATATACAATTCTGACGGGATTCAACATGTTAAATGCAGAAAGAATGTTGCAGATGTTGGCGAAGTCCAGAAGCTGGTATCACAGTCTAAGAATAAGGGGTAATCCATATCGGATCCAGATGAGGAGAAACATTTTCACCCAGAGAATTTTGAATCTGTGAAATTCTCTACCACAGAAGGCTGTTGAGTCCAGTTCGTTGGATGTATTCAAAAGGGAGTTAGATGTGGGCTTTACGGCTAAAGGGATCAGCGAGTATGGAGAGACCGTGGGAGTGGGGTACTGAAGTTGCATGCTTGGCCATAATTATATTGCATGGTGCTGCAGGCTCGAAGGGCCGAATGGCCTGCTCCTGCACCGATGTTCTATGTTTCTAAGAAAAGCAAAGTCACTTAAACGGTCGAAAGTTTTCCTCCTGTCAAGAATATCAAAACAGACAAAAAACTTTTAAAATGTTTAATCTTTAGTCCACATTGCTCAAATATTAGGATCGTTGGTCTTGTTATGTGATTCTCGCTTTAGTGTTTCGGTTGAATTTATCGTTAAGTCCCTGGTTGAAATCCCGAACGAACTCTCATTTTGGCCGCATATGTCGAACTGGCATTTGTAACTCTTGCAAAGAAAAATTTGCATTTCTGCAGCGCAATTTAGGAACTCATGATGCCCCAAAGCGCTTTACAGCTATTGAACTACCTTTCAAATGTCATGTGGTTGAAAGATGTGCCCAAATCGCCTCATACTGATCTCAATTCTTTGCGAACGAGTTCGATGCAAATAATAAGGTGCCTCATTGGTTTGGACTTTCCTTGAATGAGATCTGTTTGCAACTACGTTCGAGCTTGAAACAAGAACTGGGCTTCCATCTCACAGGAGCTGAGTGCAGGTGCGGTGTTGTGGTTACCATGGCAGTGACGAGGTTTCAGGTTGATGTGTGTCACTTAAAATATTTGAAATTTTACTAAGGGTCAGAGAAATAAAAGGTGAATCGAATGTCCCTGTGAGCGATGAGTTGAAGGGAACGGCACTCCAACAGAGCTGAAAAACACGTACTGCTATAATAATGTCCGACACATTAAATGTCCGAATATTACGCATACAACAATTAAACCTTATAATCATCGTTATCATTGGCAGTCCCTCGAAGCGAGGATGACTTGCTTCCACGCCAGAAAGGGATGAGTTCACAGGTGTTTCATTGTTCCAGATCTGAAATAATATTCCAGATCCTGAACTACATCTTGAAGGATAGAAGATGCCAATGCATGCCTGTGCGTGCATTTATTTAACGTGAGGTGGGCGTTGCACACTAGCCCCATACGGACTTGACAGAGCTAGGTCTTGTTCCAGTGGCCAGGATTAGACAAAACGACTGGAGACCAGCTCTGCTTCATTTACCTAGTGCGCTGGAAATCGGCGGGGCCCAGGCCGGGCCCGTTTGTGGGAGTAGCGTGCGGTGGTATATCACTACAGGGAGCATCGCGGGTTGCAGCAGGAGGCAGGGACTGTGAATGCAGGACACTGATTTCAGTTCGGGCATTCACTGCAGGATGAGCGAAGGAGCGGCAAGAATGTGTAGAGGGAAGTGACCGGGGCTCAGGAGAAGCGTGAGTTTGATGCTCAGAGGAGGCGAGGGACCAGGGGTAGCACGGGCCAGCTCACACTGCAATATGAATAATTAAACCTACACATAACAGCATTACGTACAGCCAAGTGGTGTGCATGTTAGCCAGAGCACTCAACCGTGTTCTGGTTTGTGGTTGGAGGTTGGGTATTCTGCAGCCTGTTCACCATCGACAAGTCACAAGTCATGAGTGTGATGGAATAATCTCCAATTGCCTGGATGAGTGCAGCTCTGACAAAAGAAAGCTTGACACCATCCATGAAAATTAAATCTGCTTGATTGGCACGCCATCCACCACCTTAAACATACACTCTCTCCATCACCGGCGTACCATGCCTGCAGAGTGTACCATCTAAAATGTGCTCTGCATTAAGTCTTCTTCAGGGCAGCAACTTCCAAACCTGCGACCTCTACAACGTGGAAAGACATGGGAGTGCCAACGGCTCCTTCTTCCCCTTCAAGTCACATATCATCCTGACTTGGAAGTATATCGCCATTGCTTCATTGTTAAAATCTTGGAAACTTCTCCCTAACTGTACTGCGGGATACGTTCACCACACGGACTACAGTGGTTCAAGAAGGTGGCTCACCACCATCTTCTTGAGGACAATTAGGCAAGTGCAATAAAGGCCGGAATTCCCAGCGATCCCATGAACTAATATTACAAACATATATATGGTACAAGTCTGGTTCCAAATGTTCTTTGCTGTTGATCACAGAAATCTGGGGCAAGTTTTGTCAAATTTAACAGAACCTTTCATTTATGCCATGCATAGAAAATATAATCAGTAGTGAAGATAAAGGCCCATGGTGTTCATTTGCAGATTCAACGCAGTAAGAATTTAAATTAAATCAAAGAAGTTCACAGTGTAAAGAGTTTGAAGTAAGTGTTACTTGTATTTGTGCCTTTCATTAATTTTGTGAAATCTGACTCCCGTTCATTCCTCTTCTTCCTCTGTTGAATAAAAAAGTAGGGGTGAGATGTTGACCAGAATCCTCTGCCGCGGATACTTCTGAGCCCATCCTTTGTATTGAATTGTTTCTCGCTCTTTCATTGGCGCCATCTTTACCTCAGCGTTAACTTCGCAGCACCAACTTCATGAGAAATTTGACTCTGTCTCGCTGCAGGCGCGTCCTGGT
Organism: Pristiophorus japonicus; assembly: GCF_044704955.1. NCBI lineage: Eukaryota > Metazoa > Chordata > Chondrichthyes > Pristiophoridae > Pristiophorus > Pristiophorus japonicus. The sequence continues at coordinate 5,661,033 of NC_092001.1, forward strand.
GCATTTAATGTCACTTTGAATTCCCTTCGTTTGCATCGAAACAAATTATATCCGTGCTTTTAAATTAGCAGTGCTAGATTTTTACAGTGCATCATTAATGATTCACAATACCATTCCGAGCACTATAGCAAACCGTGATTGATTCCGGGTTAGCGAAATAATTTTTAATGCATGTGATTTAATGTTATTAATTTACTTGGATATCCCAACGTTCGCAGTTGTGTGAAAACAAATGAGGTCGGAAGTAAATATAAGAAATGTCAGACGTGTGATTCTTAACCACAGCTACAAAAAAGATTGCCGCTTTAACCGCTCAGATTCAGACTCGGTGATTGCTGCATTTTACTGCCAGCCACAGTGACCGGACTAGCATCTACCCTGCGATTTACCTGAACTTGTGCTCGGTGTATCGTGATGTTTGGCCCCGGTCCGAGGTATCATGCACACCAGCAATGGACAATAATCCTCCGAGCTCTGGAACTGGGGAACAGCCAATAATTATTGAGCTGTTTCCGGGTCTGAAATGTGGCTTAGATCTGCTGGTATTAACTGAGGCCGAGATTGCAAGACATTGCATTTAGTTCATGTTCGATCACAGGAATATCCGCAGTGAGGAACTGAAAAGGACGAAGAGCAGAAAAACAAAGAATAAAATAAGAAATGTAAGTAATGATGTTCAACTCTTTAATGTGTTTCCTGGTCGCTTCGTGGTTCGGCGCTCGCAGACGGAGCCCGGGTTCGGAATGAGACTTTACATGCCACAACCTTTAAAATATTTACATGCAATTAATTAAGATCTGCGGCGACAAAGATTAATCAACTTTCATTAACCGACACTCTTGTTTAGCAGAATGAACAAAATGCTAATATGGTCACTGAGTGACAGCTGATACTTCAATAACTGAAATTTAATTATTTGGAAAACTTTAATCATTAATGCAGTTTTATCCCGTATATGATTTTGTACACTCATGAGACTGGTTTGCAATCTTCATTGGTCCTGTGGAAGGACGCTGGAGAAACATTTATTAAATACATATATTTCACAGGAAAAATATTCTCTAAAATAGTGTTTCCACCTTTTCTCTTTTGAACCGCACATGATAACCGCTACACTACGGAAACCAGTCCATTTCTCAACACACAGAGAGAAGTGCTAAGCCAGAAGGTGAAATACTCAATACTTTTCTGTGATAAAAAAAATCTTTTCACAACTTGTCTCTGACCGAAACTGCACAAGTCAAAATCTTCCTTTCAAAGTCATTAAATTCCTGAATTTCCACGTTCCCCGAATCTTCTGAGTCAGATGCCTATAGTTTTGTCCACTCATTTAATATCCCTTTTCAGTTTTCCTCTCAATCCATACTAGTAGATGTGACATTAACTAATGCAATCACAGAATCATTGCATAGTTCCATCACGCAAGCAGGACATTCAGCCCGTCGAACCCGTGCCGACTCTCAGCTTGCCCCACTAACCCGACCTTTACCCGCACCGCTACAGATATATTGTACCTCAGATAGTTATCCAACTCCACTTTGAAACATAAGACGGAGTCATTCATGCAGTCTATTCCAGATCTTAACCAGTCGCTGCTAAATGTCAAACACCTGTTCCTAAGTGTAAGGTCTGGGAAAACTTGATCAATTGCTGCCACTCTCACAGCCTTCCTAAATATATAGCACGGTCATTCTGTTCTCGGAAAACAAGCTCCTGAAGTATAGGCCGGCTGTCTCGGTTAGAGCGCTAGTTATGTTCCTAAGACATCATCTGCAACAGTATTTCCGTATTGTCGTCGTTGTCACGTTCGCCTATGATATGAAAATTCCCTCGCTAGGAACTGAGTGGATACATTTTGAAAACTTAAAAAAGGGTCGAATGTCCTACTCCTGCTGCTAAATCATACGTTCTTTTGTCGGTTCACTGCAGCACAACTTTGCCCCTTAACACGATGAGGGGACATTTCCAGCAACATATTTCCGCCCTGGGAGCTTTCGCGTGAGGGGCGAACATGTTAATTGCTACACTGCAGAAACATCTCCAATTTCAATACCAGTTCAGCGGACATATTAAGCGAGCAGCTGAACTGCTGAATTATAATTCAAAGGACTTTGTCGTGGTGTCAGAACAAATCCTGGTTGAGCCTTTCGTTTGCCCGCGGTATTTGAACTTGCAGTTAGAACTTTTGCAACGAAAGATGTGCCTTGTTAAAGCACCTTTCACCAACTCAGGATATCCCAAAGCGCATTAAATCAATGCAGTACCGATGAAGTCTTATAATGGTGGGAAAGATGTGCCCAAATCACCACACACGAATCTCAACTCTTTGCGATGCAAGAGAGTCTGTAACCTCGGTCTATAACATAGACCAATGGGGTCAATAACGATTAGGCCGATCATCTTACACACCTCATTTATGTTTATGCAATGAATTGATCGTAACTTCAATAACTGACCTTTAAAGATTTAAGGAACTTGAATCTTTGATGAAGGTTTACCACTTATCTGATATTACACAAACTGTATTTTAGGAGAGTGAGTTAAAATGTTCATCGCTATTGAGACAGGAATCCGGTGCTACATTCTAAACAGTTATTTCACAGAAAAATATTCTACAAAACAAGGTTTCTGTCCAGGCTTGAATCGAGGACGTTTTGCATGAGCGACGAATGTGGTAACTGCTACATTACGGGCACCTATATTTAGGGCAGTATCGAACAAAAAAGAATCCTGCTTTCCTGCCTCACTTCACAACAGAAGGTCAAAGCCGAAAATAAAACCACTTCCCGACGTCCACAGATATTGCCTGACCTGCTGGGTCTTTCCAGAATTTTCTGTTTGACTGAAGGCACAGACACAGAAATTCTTTTAAAATCAAATTGGAAGTGATCATATACATTGAACAGAGCCAGCGAGACAGACAGGATCGGAAATCACCGGGAATTGGGGTTAAACCAAGAGGCGCCTGTCTGCAATCAACGGCAAAGAGGTGAATTGCATATGAGCTTGGCTAGCTCAGTTGATACAGCAGGAAGTTTTTAATCTCAGGACCGTGGGTTCGATCCAACATTAGACAAATCACTTTAATTAAATTTCATGTTGCGTTCACGGGCAAACATAATTAATTACTGATCAGTTTCTTTTGCACAGTAATCTTAACGCTAACTGAGGGAAAGCCGATCATTTAGTAATGCGTTCTGTTCTTTGCATGTTAACTGTTAAAACATATCCCAATTTACACGCTGTACGGCAGGCGTCTGTTTCAGAATGTCCATTGTAACATGAATGTGCCACTGGTAAAAAAGTGAGACAGGGTTTAGAGAAATAGTCTGGTTATTATAAACAACAAACATAATATCAATTCTGGAAGAGAAACTGCTACATTAAGAGGGAGGGAGTTTAATATGGCCCTTTCAGCGAAGGGGATCAAGGGGTATGGAGAGAAATCAGGAAAGAGGTACTGAGGGACTGATCAGGCATGATCTTATTGAATGGCGGTGCTGGCTCGAAGGTCCGAATCGCCTACTCCTTCACCTATTTTATGTTTCCATTTTTCTATGTAATTCATGTGTATGGGCAACGCGGGTGAGTGCAGCATTTGTAGTTCATCTCTAATTGCCCTTGTGAAGATCGTGGTGAGCCACCGTATGCAACTTAGTAACTCACTGGGCCATTTCCGAGGGCAGATAATTATCAACAACGTTGCTGTTTTTCTGGAGTTGAGGACAGCAGCTTTCCTACGTTGAAGCAGACTAGTAAACCATATGGGTGTGTTATGACAATGGTCATCATTACTGATACTTTTAAATTTCTGGCATTATGTAATTGAATTTAAATTTCCCTGCTCTCGCGTTGGGCTGTGATTTGCTCTTTGTTGATTATTCTTCGATTAACGTAAAAATCATGCTACTATATTTGGTCCACGCTTATGTAATGTATTCGATGACTCCTCCTGTACTTGTATAACAGATTCGTGGTTCTGAAATGCCTTACTCATTCTATGCAACAGTTTCTAGGGGATAAATGGACTTACACTGTTCTTGTACGACAAGCTCAAGGAGCTGACCGACTTCCGTTTGTCCTATGCCTCACTCCCGAAGCGTTACTTGCTTCCTCCTGTGCATTGCAACGAGCTTGAGTGGTTAATGGACTCCAGCTGTCCATGTGTAACAAACTCGACGGCCTGCTCCTGCTCCTGTGTAATCGATTTAGGGCGCTGAGAGAATTCAGAGGAAAAGTGGGTGGGATTGGAGCCACTTGAGCAAGAGTAAGTGCACGGACACAAGTTTTCCTCTCTGAAGTGTTGATATGTTGCACAATTCACTGCGCAGCCCAGTAAGCATGAAATCCTGACGCAAAATCCGACTCTGGTGCAACTCGAACCCAGAAATTTTGAATGCCATGTAAACTACTGACTAGAAATCCAATGCGTTATCCATTGCGCCACAAATCCACCAAGAACCTGTATACAAAAGTAAAATAGTGTTGATGCCGGAAATCTGAACTAAAAACAGAAAAATCTGCAAAAACTAAGTAGACCAGGAATAATCTGCGGAGAGAGAAACAGTGTTCACGTTTCAGGTCGATCAATTTTCATTGCAACTGGATCAATCCGTGTCTGTTTAAACGGGATGTGTCATCAGTCCTGGATCATTCTGTGTCCATTTTAAAATGATGTTCTGTCATAGAAATTTACAGCACGGAGGGAGGCCATTTCAGCCCACCTTGTGCGCACCATCCGAAAAGAGTATCCAGCCGAATCCCACATTCCAGCTCTTGGTCCGTAGCCCAGTGCTTCAAGGGCACATCAATCTACTTTTTAAACGTGTTGAGAACTTCTGCCTCTACCATCCTTTCAGGCAGTGAGTTCCAGACTCCTATCATCCTCTGTGTGAAAACATTACCCCCCAAATCCGCTCTACCAATTACATTAAATCTATGCCCTCTGGTTGTTATCCGCTCTTCTGAGGGAAATATATCCGATCAATGCACTCTATCGAGAAAACACATAATTTTATTCACTTCAGTAATGTCCCCATTCAGCCTCCTCTCTCCCAAAGGCAACTACTGCAGCCTATGTAATCTTTACTCACAGCTAACTTCTCCATTCCCGGCAACATACACGTAAATCGACTCTCTACACTCACGAGTGCAATCAGATCTTTCCTATAATGCGCTGACCAGAACAGCATGCAGTGCTCCACTTGTGCCCCAACTAGTGTTTTACATAGTTCAAGCTTAACTTCCCCGCTGTTTTATTCTATGGCTCAGCTAATAAAGGCAAGTATTCCGTGATGCATCTTAACCACATTATCTGCATGGTCGGCTGCCATCAGGGATCGGTGGAAATGTACTCCAAGGTCCCTTTGCTTCTCTGTGCTACTCAGTGATCTACTATTTAATGGTATTCTCTTGTCTTATTAGCACTGCCCAAATTCATTACCTCACACTTCTCAGGTTGAATTCCATTATCCTCGTTTCTGAACAGTTCATTGATATCTTCCTGCAGTCTACAGCTTTCTTGATCATTATAAACCATACCTGTTTGACCAAGCTTTTAGCCCCCTGCGATAATTTCTACTTATGCGGCACGCACTCATTTTATTATCCTATAATACTCTTGTGAAGCGTCTTGGGACATTTCACTACATTAAAGGCACTGTATAAATACTATTTGTAGTTGTTGTATCAAAGGTGTGTTACTTAACGTTATAAAGTTTTCACCACAGAAAGGGATCATTTTCCCCAACTGGATTTGCCAGAGTTAATGTTCCACTCCAGCCACCTTCTACCCGACTTCACCTCGTCCTGTCAGAGACTCATAGAGATATACAGCACGGAAGGAGGTCATTTCAGCTCATCGTGTCCGCGCAGACCATCAAAGATATATCAAGTCTAATGATACTTTCAAGCTCTTGGTCCATATGACGCTTGAAGAGCATATCCAAATAGTTTGTAAATTTGGTGATGGCTTCTGCTTTTACCAACCTTTCAGGCAGTGATGTCCAGACCATCAGCACCATCTGGGTGAAAGGATTTCCCCTCATATCCCCTCCAGCCTCCCATCAATTACTTTAAATCAATGCACCCTGGTTGTTGATTTTTGTGATTAGGGAAATAAATCCGACCAATGCACATTACATGGTCCACTCATAATTTTATACACTTCAGTGAGGTCCACTCTCAGGATCCTATGTTCAAAAGAAAACAAGCCCGGCCTATCCAATCTTTCCTCATACATAATTCTCCAGTCCAGGCAACATTCGCATAAAATGACTCTGTCCCCTCATGGGTGCAATCAGATATTTCCTGCAATTCGGTGACCAGAGCAGCACGCAGTACTCTAGCTGTGGCCTAACTAGTGTATTACGCAGTTCAAGGAAAACGTCCTCGCTCTTGTACTCTGTTGCTCAGCTAATAAAGGAAAGCATTCCGTGTTGCTTCTTCCCCAACTTATCTACCTGGCCTGCTACCATCAGGGATCTGTGCACATACCGTCCAAGTTTCCTTTGCTCCTCTACCCTACTCAGTCTCCGACCATTTAATGTTTAATCCTTTGCCTTATTATCCCTCACAAAATGGATTACCTCACAATTCTCCGACTTGAATTTAATTAGCCGCTCTCCTGCACACCTGGCCAATGCATTGATATCTTCCAGCAGTCTACAGCTTTCATGCTCAATATCAACCATACCAGTTTGACCAAGTATTTTACACCTGCGCTAATTTCTACTTTTGTATTTCGGTGTCAACTTATTATTGCATAATACTCCTGTGAAGCACCTTGGGACGTTTCACTGCATTAAAGGCGATATATGAGCGTGTTCTTGTTGATGTTTTAAAGTGGTAATACGTAATGTTGTATCGAGTCTGCATCATATAAAGAGAACATTTTCCCGAACAGATTTTGCAGGAGGTAATGCGGCACAGGCCGCCCTTCTGCCCTAATTCACTTCATCCTATCAGCATATTCTTCTAATACTTTTTCACAAATGTGCTGAGGTACACCCTCTTTAATGCATCTTTGCTCGTCGCCACAACTACTGCTTGTGGGAGCATATTCCACATTCTAACCACTCTTTGGGTCAAGAAGTTAGTCTTGAATGGACTACTGAATTTACCATGCGTACAATAGCAAATATTGTCTCTACGTCGACCCGACCAAAACCATTCATAAATGTAAAGTCCGTATCTGCCTTGTCTTTTCTATTCGAAAGCTCCCCATTTTGTTCAGTCTTTCCCGATAAGTAAATCCTTTTAGTTCTTGCCGAACTGCTCACTTCTGTGCTGTGAGATTCCACTATACTACGATGTAATTTTCACATCGACTGGGAGATACAACAGGGAAAGCATGTCGTCCAATTGCCTGATATTTCGCACCGACCATTGGCCTATTGAGCAACTCCATTGTGTAGCTGCGATGGCCGAGTGGTTAAGGCGTTGAACTCGAAATTTAAACGGTTTACCCGCGCACATTCAAGTTCTGCTCGCAGCGATTGAACAGCGAACATGTTTTTAATGGGTTCCCTGTGGACATTACTGGACCAGAATGTGATCACCGTTCCCTATACTGCCCCTTAATGACGCGAAGCAGTGGTTCCAATTGGAAAACCTTTTACCTTATCGGGATTAATTAGTGATTAGTTTGTTGCAAATTGTTTGCAAAAATCGGTGAGCAATATACATAGAAAACATCATGAAACAAATATATTTTAACAAAGAACCCTGCAATGTTTAGGTGGAAATCACCGTCAGATGATTAGGATGAATGTGATTTGGTTTCATAAAGTTTAACGAGATTTAACACAACGACCACGATAATGGCTCGAATCTGCAATCTTCTGATAACATCGAGATTTGCAGTTAAGTGAAACGCCTTACCCATTAGGGCAAACGGCCTCTGCGGTTTACAGCAGACGAATGGTGATAATGAGCGAACACACCCGAATTGTATTAATTTCAGTTGCATACTTTTCACAGCAAACCAATAAGCGGCACTGAGCCATTCACTGATTGAAATACGAGAAGGCACAATGTCCCGGAGGATGTGGAATTGTTCATTTAATGATGGATACAACCCGCAGTTCCATGAGCTCTCGGCAGAACTAAGGTTTTGCAGCATTGCTTCAAAGTGTTGCAGGTCCTGTGTGAGCTCCGTTCCTCAATGTTTAAACTGCTCTGAAATAACAAAACTAAGATACCAGCACCGCACCACCAAAAATAAAATAAATGTTCAATACGAGGATCGAAACCATGACCTTATCGTTATTAAAACCACGCTCTACCAAACTAAGCGAATCGGCCTTGTTCTCATCGATTTTTTCAGATGCTGTAATAGAAAAAAACCTTGAATTTCCACAGGGACTTTCATCTCAAGATGTCATAAAGTGCTTCAGAGCAAATGAAGTATCTTTAACATATGGTCACTATTGTAACGTAGGGAATGCAAAAGCAGATTTGCACCATGAAAAATGCACAATGCGATAGAGACCAGATGTTGGTTGAGAGATATATATTGGCCCCAGGAGACCGGGGAAAACTCCCCTGCTCTTCTTCCAAATAATGGCCTTGTGATGTTTTTCGTCCAGCTCGGAGGGTAGACTGGGCCTCGGTTTAAATTTCAACTCCGACAATGCATAGCTCCCTCATTTTTGTCTCTCCGACAGCAGAAAACCTACTTGACCTCGTCCGCACCAATCTGTCTGTCGCACTTGCATCTGTCCCTGATAGTTTTGATAGCAGTGAACACTGCACAGTACTTCTGGACACCAAATCCTTTATTCACACTTAGGACACTCTCCATCGTGTTGTCTGGCATTATCACTGTGCTAAATGGGACAGATTGTGATTAGATCCAGCAGCTCAAATCTGGTGGTCCATGAGGTGCTGTCGACATCAGCAGCAGTATTGTATTCCACACAATCTGTCATCTTATGGGCCAGTATATACCTCATTCTATCTTCACTTTCTGAACAGAGGACCAACACTGGTTCAATGAGAAGGGTACAAGAGAAAGCCAGTAGCAGCACCAGGCTTCTTATCGTGAGGTGCAAACCTCGGAACATTAGAACACAGGACGACATACACACAAAACAAAAAACAGCGGACAAAATGTTATAGACACGGCTAAGTGATCCAACAACAGACGGATCAGATCAAAGCTCTACAATCTTGCAAATATAGCCATTCTTTTTTTAAGTTAATTTAATTAATTCCTGGGATTTGGGCATCGCTGGCAAGGCAAGCATGTTTTGCCCTTTCCTAATTTCCCTTTAAAATGTGGTGGTGAGCAGCCTTCTTGAGCCACTACTGTCCATGTGTTGACCGTATTGTAAAGGAGGGACTTGCAGGATTTTGACCCAGTGATAATGAGGCTACAGTGATCGATTTTTCAAGTCCGGATGGTGCGTAACTTGGAGGTGATGCTGCTCCCCGACAGCTGCTGTCCTTGCCTTTCAAGGTGGTAGTGGTTGCGGCATTGGAAGATGCTGTTGAAGGAGCCTTTGCGAGTTGCTGCGGTGCAACTTCTAGATGGTACACACTGCAGTCACTGTGAGCCGCTGGTGGAGGCAGTGAATGTTTTACGTGGTGAATGCGGTGCCAATCAAGCTAGTTGCTTTGTCCTGGAAGCTGTCGAACATCTTCAGTGTCGTTGGAGCTACACAGATCCAGGTAAGTAACTGCATTCCAAAACAGTCCAGATTTGTGCCTTGAAGATGGGGGAAAGTGTTTGGGAAGCAGGAGGTGAGAAATTAACAGCTGAATATCCACCCTCTGCCCGGATTCGATATCGGATTACATCGTCTTACATCGGATTGCATAGGATACCGAATCATAGAATCTTTAAATTGACCGCACAGACGGAGAGCATTTCGGACCATCGTGTCTGCACCAGCTGACCAAGAGCTATCTAGCCTAATGGCAATTTACAGCAATTGGTACGTAGCACTCTAGGTTGTGGCACATTAAATGCACATCCATGTATTGTTTAAATATGGTGAGGACAATACGACAATTATTGACTGTCGTATCCCACTCGGGGGGGAAAGACAACAAGGAAAGTTTTGCGGGACTAGATGGATTGATGATAACGGAGCGGGGGAGGGGACCGACGTGCAGGAGGTCTGTCTAAATAATTCTAAAATCAGGGGGCAGACAGATCGGTTTAATGGAACACGGTCTGGTGAGGGGGAAATAGAACGGTTAAAATGGACTGATGATAAGCTAGAAATAAAGGTACATAGGAGCTCGCACTGGCAAATAGTAAATTGCAACTTGGAAATGCGGAGAACGAAGTTAAGCTATTGTGTACCGACAACGATTCCAATTCTGCCCTGGTGGGGATGGTCCTAATGATTCTATTAATGGAAACGGGGGAGTATGGACCTTATCTGCAGTTTGAGGTAGAGAACCTTGGGCTAATCCGGTTTGAGAACAACATGCGGTATTACCCGATGGATCAATATGCGATCAAATGGAACAAACCATGAGAGGGGTCTCATTATCAGGATAGGATGCCGAACAATTTTTTACACATCCAGTGCACTGGGGGAGTAAGGACGAGTGCGGATTTAATCATACACAGGGATATGTCTTGGAAATGAGCCCATCAGTGTTAGAACCCACTCACTCAGCCGACCGTGGAAAAGGGGAATACTGTGTGGTAACCAGACAACGAGCTTATGACTATGGCATTTATCAGTGTAACATCACTAAACCCAACTTCTGCTCACCCCGAGGCTACCGATAATGAAAGAGCAGAAATGACGTATATCCATGCTCGAGAAACGTTTACACTGAACCTGACTGATGAAATTCAGCAAGCTTTATACCAATACGACAGTAAACTGTCTGCCCCAATGCCTCACCTGCCTGTAAAATACCTCCCGCTGGCAAGCATAAAACGATACCACGTTATCGAAAAAGAGCTACGTATATTGGACGAAGATATTGCAAAAGGTCTTCAATATAAGCCTTGGTATGAGAAGGTGTGGAACTGGAGACTGAATGTTAATATACAACCTTGAATATGAATAATCTCACACATATTAGTGGCTGTACAATTGGTTTTGGCATTGGGATATTTGTTTCTGTGTTGGATATCTTATAAACTTCGCAGGGCAAAGAAGCGAACGCTGACCACTGAATTGGATGTAAAGAAAATATTGATTTCAGGAATTTAAATCAGAAACTTCGAGATATCAGTTCTCGCCAACATAGCGGCTGATCACCACAGCAGGGGAGGGGGAAATGTGAACCGGAGTGACAAAGGTGATCAATTGGGCTAGCCAAGGATCAAAAGTTGATCAATTGGGCTAGCCAAGGAACAAAAGGAGGGATATTGCAGGGGATTTTTTTGTAATTCCTGCTATGAACCTAATGTGGTCTCCAACGTCCGCTGACCTTGTGTCATGAAGAGAGGGGAAGCAAGACATGGTACGGATGGAGGGGATACACAGCTGCACGTTTGTTCTTACTGATATCTAATTTTTCGTCTGCTGATCAAGTGGAACTGAATGTTTAAACAATGACCACAGGGTCTCATCTTCCTTGTTGCGAAATGTGTCTATTGTTCTCTTGTAACCTTGATGACACACCCAGTTGTAGTATGCGATCTTAAATATGGGGCACTCTGCGCCAGTCGGGGAGTTTCTGGCGTTTCGGGTTGCGGAACCTGAGCAATGAGCTCGGATGTGTCCACGTCAACAAATACGTATATTAAACTTGTGTGCTTTTCCACTTAAAGCAGACGGATGACACGAATCTTGTTCTTTGAAGTAGATTTATACTCCGACACCAGTACATTGATATCTTCCTGCTATCTGCAGCTTTCTTCTTCAATATCAATGGCAAAGAAATCGGCCAGTCGGCCCCACCATTCCATGCCATATTCATGACATGATCCAATTCAGCCACCTCTCGTCATTCCTCATCTAAATCTATCAGCATAACCGTCTATTGCATTCTCCCTCATATGCGTGTCTAGCCTCTCCTTAAGTGCATTGATGCTAATTGCTCCAACCACTCCCTGTTGTCGTGAGCTCCACATCCCCACCGATATTTGGGTATGTAAGTTTATTTTGAATACCCTGTTGTATTTCTGGTTGACTGGCTTGCATTCATTACCTCTACTTATGCTGGTCCCCACAAGCGTAAGCATTCTCTCTCTATATGTTCTATCAAAACCTTTCATCATTTTAAGGTCCTCTATTAGATCACCCTACAACCTTCTTTTTTCAAGGGAAAGGATACCCAGGGAAACTTCTCTGAGTCTCAAAGCTATACCTCGAGAAATAAAGACTCGCACATGATTTGCTTTTATTGAACTTGTTAACCAGTAAGGCACTTTTACTGATTTCTATATTTGTACTGCGAGCTCGCTTTTTTTGTCTACCACACACAGGATCGCATCCTTCAAATAATAAGAGACCTCCCTCTTCTTCTTGGATGATGTGGAATCTATATAGGTAGAGCTGCAGAACACCAAATGGCAAACATCGTTTGCGGGAGTTGTGCACAGATCTCCAAGCAGTCGTAGTGATGCTTGGAGGGCATCAAACAGGAAATTAGGGGTGCATGCAATAAAAGTGCAGCAGTTATCAGGGGTACTTTGATATGCATATAGATCGGGCTAACCAAACTGGAAGCAATACGGTGTAGGACGATTTCTTGGAGTGCAGAAGGGATGGTTTTTGAGATCAATATGTCGAGGTACCAACTAGAGGGGAGGCCATCTTAGACGGGGTGCTGTGTAATGGGAGAGGATTAATTAGCAATCTCGTTGTGCGAGGCCCCTTGTGGAAGAGTGACCATAATACGGTGGAATTCTACATTAGGATGGAGAATGAAACGGTTAATGCAGAGACCATGGTCCAGAACTTAAAGAAGGGTAACTTTAAAGGTATGAGGCGTGCATTGGCTGGGATAGATTGGCGAATGATAGTTAAGGAGTTGACTGTGGATGGGCAATGGCAGACACTTAGAGACCGCATGGATTGAGCTACAACAATTATACATCCCTGTCTGGTGTAAAAATAAAAAAAGGGAATGTGGCTAACTGTGGCTATCACGGGTAATCAGGGATAGTATTAAAGCCAAGGTAGTAGCATACAAATTGGCCAGAAAAAGCAGTGAACCTGGGAACTGGGAGAAATTTAGAACTCAGCAGAGAAGGACAAAGTGTATAATTATGGCAGGGAAAATAGAGTACGAGAGGAAGCTTGCAGGGAACATTTAGACGGACTGCAAACGTTTCTATAGATATATAAAGAGAAAAAGGTTAGTAAAGGCAATTGTAGGTCCACTGCAGTCAGAATCACGGGAAATCAAAACGGGGAACAAAGAAATGGCAGACCAATTGAACAAGTACCTTCGTTCGGTATTCACTGAGGAGGACACAAACAACCTTCCGGATATAAAAGGTGTCAGAGAGTCTAGTAAGAAGGAGGAACTGAATGAAATCCTTGTTAGTCGAGAAATTGTGTTGGGGAAATTGATGGGCTTGAAGGCCGATAAAGCCCAAGGGTCTGATGGACTCCATCCCAGAGTACATAAGGTGGTGGCCTTTGAAATAGCGGATGTATTGACTGTCATTTTCGAACATTCCAAAGACTCTGAATCAGTTCCTATCGAGTTGAGGGTAGCCAAGGTAACTCACTTTTTATAAAAGAAGGAAGAGATAAAACAGGGAATTACAGACTGGTCAGCCTGACATCAGTAGTGGGTAAAATGATGGAATCAATTATTAAGGATGTCATAGCAGCGCATTTGGAAAGATTTGACATAATAGGTCCAAGTCAGCATGGATTTGTGAAAGGGAAATCATGCTTGACAAATCTTCTGGAATTTTTTGAGGATGTTTCCATTAGAGTGGACAAGGGAGAGCCGGTTGATGTGGTAAATTTGGAGTTACAGAAGGCTTTCAACAAGGTCCCACACAAGAGATTAATGTGCAAAGTTAAAGCACATGGGATTGGGTGTAGTGTGCTGACATGGACTGAGAACTGGTTGTTAGACAAGAAGCAAAGAGTAGGAGTAAATGGGGACTTTTCAGAATGGCAGGCAGTGACTAGTGCGGTAGCGCAAGGTTCTGTGCTGGGGCCCCAGCTGTTTACATTGTGCATTAATGATTTAGACGAGGGGATTAAATGTAGTATCTCCAAATTTGCGGATGACACTAAGTTGGTGGCAGTGTGAGCTGCGAGGAGGATGCTATGAGGCTGCAGATTGACTTGGATAGGTTTGGTGAGTGGGCAAATGCATGGCAGATGAAGTATAATGTGGATAAATGTGAGGTTATCCACTTTGGTGGTAAAAACAGAGAGAGAGACTTTTATCTGAATGGTGACAGATTAGGAAAAGGGGATGTGCAACGAGACCTGGGAGTCATGGTTCATCAGTCATTGCAGGTTGGCATGCAGGTACAGCAGGCGGTTAAGAAAGCTAATGGCATGTTGGCCTTCATAGCGAGGGGATTTGACTACAGGGGCAGGGAGGTGTTGCTACAGTTGTACAGGGCCTTGGTGAGGCCACACCTGGAGTATTGTATACAGTTTTGGTCACATATCTTGAGGAAGAATATTCTTGTTATTGAGGGAGTGCAGCGAAGGTTTACCAGATTGATTCGCGGGATGGTGAGACTGACATATCAAGAATGACTGGATCAACTGGGCTTGTATTCATTGGAGTTCAGAAGAATGAGTTGGAATCTCATAGAAACGTTTACAATTCTGACGTGTTTAGACAGGTTAGATGCAGGAAGAATGTTCCCAATGTTGGGGAAGTCCAGAGCCAGGGGTCACAGTCCAAGGATAAGTGGTAAGCCATTTAGGACCGAGATGAGGAGAAACATAATCACCCAGAGAGTGGTGAACATGTGGAATTCTCGACCACAGAAGGATGTTGAGTACAAGTCATTAAATATATTCAAAAAGGAGTTAGATTTAGTCCTTACTACTCGGGGGACAAAGGGGTAGGTTATAAATCAGGAATGGGGTGCTAAAGTTGCATGTTCAGCCATGAACTCATTGAATGGCGGTGCAGGCTCGAAGGGCCGAATGGCCTACTCCTGCACCTATTTCCTATGTTTCTATGTTTCTATGTTTGCTGCAAAATATACCATCTCACATTTATCTGTGTTGAACTTCTTTTTCCAATTATATGGCTAATCAGCAAGTTTAGTAATGTCTTACTGTAATATCTTGCATTCGCCCTCGGTATTAACTATCCCCACCAACGCCCCGCGCCACACAATGTTTAATCATGCGCAAAGTTAGAAATTATATCTTAATCATTAAAATAAATGATGAACTAGCACTGATCCTCCTGGAACACCAGCATTCACCTTCTGCCAATGTGAATAGTTACATTTGACTTGGCTGATCCAGATAAGTTCGAGGTGAATGGTGGCCATCAGTATGTTGTTGGTGGTGGCCATAACGTTAAATGCCAAGTGGCGCTCTTTTGACTATCGCTAGCCAGAGATAGTCATTGCCTGGCACTTATATGATGCTAGTTTAATAATCTGCTGGATGTGTATATTTGTAGCATAAATTAACATATGCAGAGTAGTTGCTGATAGGATAGTGAATGATTCATAAATGCAGGCTGTATGTAGAGAGATTCGTGAAGGTGCATTCTAACAGCCAGCAGAGAATGATTAAGAGAGGGAAGAAGGTTTATGAAAGTAAACTAGCACGACATGTAAAAATTGTAAAAACAGATAGTAAGAATTTCTACAGGTGCATTGACTGGAAAATATTTGTGAAACTAAATGTTTGTCCCCTGGAGGATGAGACTGTTACATTAACAATGTAAAACATGGAAATGGCATAGTCGTTGAACACATATTTTGTTCCGATCAAAAGGCCGAAGTTCGAAGGTTGTAGGCTCTAAAATCATCCAATCGTGGAAGAACAAGGGGCGATAGTAGAGAGGAAGTTAATGCCTTATAGGACTAAAGGCGGACCAGTTCCCTGGACCTGATTACTTATATCCTAGGTTCTTAAGAGGAGTTGCTTTATTTTAGTGAATGCATTGTTGTTACTTACGAAAATGACTGGGATTCTGGAGCGCTCCCAGCGGCTTGGAAAATTGCAAATGTAACGCCGCTATTTATAAATAATGAGGCAGCTAACAAGCAGGAAACTATCGAGCAGTTATCCTAAAATTTGTCGTTGGCAAAATGCTGGAGTCCATTATGAAGAAGCAGTACCGCGGCACTTGGCAAAGCATGATTCAATCAAGAAGAATCAGCATGGTTTTATTAAAATGAATTGATGATTGACAAATTTGCTGCAGTGCTTTGGGGATCTAACGAGCAGCTGGATGAAGTGGAACCAGTAGACGTGGTGTATTTGGATATCGAGATGGCTTTCGAGTAATGCCACATAAGAGATGACTGCACAAGGTACAATCTCAGGGGGTTGGGGATAGAATATCGGCTAATTATCAGAAAACCGAATGATGAATGGATCATTTTCCGGTTTGCAAGCAGTGACTAGTGGGGTGCGACAGGGGTCAACTATTTATAATCTAGAGTAATGTCTTGGATGAAGGGACCGGGTGTAATGTAGCCAAGTTTGCTGATGATACAAAGATGGGTGGGAAAGCAAATTGTGACAAGGACACAACGCATCTGCGACGGGATATAGATAGGTTAATTGCGCGGGAAAACAAATTGGCAGATCAAAAAAAGTGGGAAAATATGAGGTTATCCACTTTGGCAAAAATAATAGAAACGCAATTTTTAATTTAAATGGAGAAAAATTGCAAAGTGCTGCAATACAGTGAGACCTGGGGGTTCTTGTGCATGAAACACAAAAGGCTAGTATGCATTGGCAGCAGCTACTCAGGACGCCCAATTTAATGGTGGCCTTTGTTAACAGGGGGATAGAGTATAAAGGCAGAGAACTCCAGCTGCAAGTGTACAGGGTATTGGTGAGGCCAAACCTGGAGTACTTCGTACAGTTTTGCTCTCCGTATTTAAGGAAGGATTTACTTGCATTGGAGGCTGCTCACAGAAGGTTCACTAGGTTGATTCCGCAGTTGAGGCAGTTGACCATTGAAGGACGATTTGGTAGTTTGGGCCGAGACACACTGGAGTTCAGAAGAATGAGAGGTGATCTTATTGAAACTTATGATAATAAGGGGGCTCGAAAAGGGGAATGCAGAAAAGATATTTCCATCATTGGGGAAACTAAAGCCGCCGGGGACATCGTGTTAGAATAAGGGACCGTTCATTTACAACTGAGATGAGGAATTTATTTTCTCTCAGAGCGTTGTAAATCTATGCAAACCTCTGCCCCAGAGAGCAGAAGAGACTGGGTCATTGAATATATTTAAAGCGGAGATAGACAGATTTTTGAGATAAAAGCAATGAAAGTGTTATGGGGAGTGGGAAGGGATGTGGAGCTGAGGCCAAGATCAGATCAGCCATGATCTTATTGAAAGGTGGAGCAGGCATGAGGTTCCAAATGACAGAGTCCTGCTCCTATTTCTTATGTTCTTATGTTATAATTGATGGATAGTGCAGGATTTGAAGACGGCTGGATAATATCAGCTTCCAACTTAAAAATATGTTGAATGTCGCGGTTCACAGCAAGGCTCCTCAGTTCACTTAGTTAAAACGTGGTGTTATTAATGCCACAGTCGTGGGATTGAACCCCTTGCGGCCCGTTGACATTTCTTTGCGGGGCGTTTGGTACTTTCTTTTTGTTATTTTTCCTCAGCTTTCAACGTTTGTAAGGAAACTCACGTAGGATATATAATACTTTGAAGTAATGCTGCAAAATGTTACTTCTGCCGAGAGCTCAAAAATCTCACAGCTTAGCACTGCGTTTTTCTGGCTACAGCTGGTACTTGACCTGCCGAGTTTTTTTCCAGCATTTATTGAACGATTCCATATGCAGCATCTGCTCCTCTATGCATGTTATTTTGGAGCCGTGCCCCAGTTTGTATTATGAAATAAATTGTTCCAAAATCTGTTGGAGTTTGGAAAGTGAAAATAATATAAATCCGAGCATTGGTGCTTCATCGGTAGAATGCTAGCCTACTCTTAAATCTCTGCAGTTCCCGCTCTCGTACAATAACGTATTTCCTGTAATGTGGTGATCAGAACTGCATGCAGTACTTTAGCTGTGTTCCAACCAGTGTTTTTAGCATTTCAAACATAACCGCCCTGTTCTTGTATTCCATGTCTCTCCTGCTAAATGCACGTATTCCGTATGCCTTCTTAACCACGTGTCCTTCTACATTCATGCATCTGAGTACATGCATTCCAAGGACACTCTTTTCCTCTATGTGTTGCAGTGCCCTACAACTGATTGTGTATTCCTCTGCCTTATTAGCCCTGCCAAAATGCATTAGCTCATTCATCACCAGATTGAATTACACTTTCCAATGTTCTGCCCACCTGGCCAGTGCATTTATATATTCCTGTTGTCTATGGCTTTCCTCTTCATTATCAACCACACAGCCGGTTTTAGTATAATCTTCAAAATTCTTAATCATACATCCTGCATTCAAGTCAAATCATTGCTATGTACACAAAAAACAAGAGGCCTGGAACTGAGACTTGGGGAAACTCACTACAAACACACTTCCAGCCACGCCTCTGCATGATGGCATATTCCAAATGCAAGTAATAGGTGAATAAGGCAGAGGAGCTTAAGGCACAGATAGACATCTTGAAATAATATACATTAGCGATGACAGAAACATGGCATAAAGAGGGGCAGGATAGGCATCTCTACATTCCTGGTTATAGGTTTTTAAACACGATAAGGATGGGCATAAAATGAATGGGTGGCAATTTTTGTTAACTAAACAATTACAGCTGTGAGAAAGGATCATACGTGAGAAGGATTTCAAAATGAAGCTAAATGGGTTCAACATAAGTACAAAAAGGGGCAAACGTTCTGCAGTGAATGTACGATAGGCCCCCAAACAATCCGAGGGAGCTAGAAGAAGCAATGTGTTGGCAAATATCTGAAAAATGCGCACACATTAGGTAGTATTAGTGGGCAAGATAATGACTTTAATATTAACTGTTATATAAGTAGTGTAAAATTTATTGACGGCAAAGATTAGCTCGATTGTATTCAGGATACATTTTTTTAGCCAATTAATAGCAAGCCAAACAAGGGAGGTTGCGGTTTTGTACTTAGTTTTACGTAATGAAGCTGGGCAAACGGAAGTCTTATCAGTGGGACAATCACTGCAGTGCATCCGCGAAGCTGAGAACTTCGTGGATAGCACGTTTCTTGATGTGGTCACCTCGCACCTTAAAAGTGTGCAGGGTGAGAATGAACGTGTGGCTGCCAGACTGAAGAGGAGGAACAGCCATGTAGATCAGGATTCACCTGAGTGCTTCTCACACTCCAACAAGCTTTCTGTTCTGAATGCTGGTTGGGTGGGGGAGGTGGCGATGGTTCCTCCGGAAATGCAGCCAGAGTCCAGTCCACGATACCACTGCCAGTTCAGCTGCACAGGGAATAGGAAGAAGAGTGGGAGCAATATTGGTAAAAGATTCAATAGTTAGCTATGCAGACATGCCGCAGACATCACTCCAGGATGATATGTTGCCTCTATAGTGCCAGGATTAAGGGTATAACTAAGCGGTTGCAGGGGATGCTGGGGGGATAGGGTGAATAGCCAGAGGACTTGATCCATTATGATACCAATGACACAGGTCGTAAGTGAGATGAAGCAATGCAGGCAGACTTTGGGGAGCTAGGAGAGAGATTAAAAAGCATGAAGTGCAGCAATATTTTTAGTGGTGGAGGAGCGGCGAGAAATAATGGCGTAAATGCGCCGAATGTTTGTGGCGGAGAATCGGCCAGATATTTTGGCGGAGGAGCAGTGAGAGATCGAGGCGGATGTGCACCGAATGCTTTTGATGCAGAGAAACGGCAAGAGATCGTGGTGGAGAAAAGTTGAGAGATCGCGGTTGAAGTGGAGCGAATGATTGTGGTGGAGGAGTGCTGAGAGTACGTGGCGTAGGTGCGGAAAATGAGTGTACGGGGCCCAGAATAGCCGAGGGCCCAGGGGCAACACGGATCAGCCCACACTGCGAAATGTGCGTGCACTAGGTCCATGCAGCAGAGCAGTTCTCCAGTTGTCCTGCTTAACCCATGGCACGAGATAAAATCCTAGCTCTGTCAAGTCCCGATGGTGACTGATGTGCAACGATCAACACACGTTAAAAACATCCACGTGCAGGCATCTTCCACCACTTCACTTGGAGTTCAGGACTGAATTATCGGATCCTTCATTGAAACATCTGTGAAGTCATGAGGAAACTCATCATCCTCGTTCGACAGAACGTCTAAGATGACGATAAAAAGCAGCACCTTAAAGGTAGTAATTTCTGCTTACTCCTGGTGCCACATGCCTGCGAGTTGAGTGATATTCGAGCTGTTACTGTGACATGACTGGAAGAAGGGCAGGTATGTCGTAACAACATTCCTGGTTACACGTTTGTCAGGCGGGTGAGAGAGTGGAATAAAACAGAGGGGAGGGGGGAGGTCGCAGTATTGATTAAGTAAATAATTGCAGCTGTGAGGAAAGATAATATGTTCGAAGGGTCTTCAATTCAGGCTATATGAGATAAATTGAATAACATAAAATGGGCTGCGAGTGTACTATAGACGCCCAGAAGGAGATTGATGAGCAAATATGTAGGCAAATGTCTGAGAAATGCAAACATTTGAGGGCAGTAATAGTAGGCGATTTCAACTACCCTAATATTGACTAGAATAGATTTGGTGTGAAAAGTATAGCCGGTGCAGAATTCAAGAAATTTATTCAGGAGATCATTGTTATCCAATATGTCGCAAGACCAACATGATAGGGGATGGTTCTGTCCTTAGCTTGAGCGAATGATGCTGAACAGATGGAAGGTCCATCAATGGGAAACATTGTGGTGCTTGTGATCATAACTTGGTTAGATTTAGTGTCGTTATTGAAATTGACAAAGTTAGACCAGGAATACAAAATCTCAATTCGGGAAAAGACAATTTTGCTAAACTGAGATCGGATTTAGCCAAAGTAGACTGGAAACAGCTATTTGAAGCAAAAACTGTGTTATAACATTGAGTGACATTCAAGGAGAAGATCCTCAGGTTTCAGCACAAGTATATTTCCTCAAAGGAAAAGGGTGTGACTAAAAAATCTAAAGCCCCATTGGATGTCAAGGCGCTTGCAGCACAGAATAAAGAAAATAGGGGTACATATGCCATAGCTCAACAGTTCAGAAACTCTAGAGAAGTAAAGAAAGTGCAAAGTTGAAATTTTAAATGCAATTGGGAAAGGAAAGAGTGAATGGAAATATATTGCCACGTAAATCAAGGAAAATGCAAAGATTTACAAATACTTTAAGAGCAAAGGATATCTAAAGAAAGTGTAGGGATCATTTGAGACCCTAAAGGTAATCTGTGTGTGGAGGCAGGATAGTTGGGTATGCTTTTAATGAATACTTTACAACTGTTTTCACAAAAGTGAGAGGCGATGCAGACGATGCAAAAGGACGAAGTGTGAAATATTAACTGAAATAAACATAGTGAGAGAGGTCGTATTAAGGGATTTAACAGCTTTAAAAGTGGAAAACCCAACAGGGCCGACAGAAGCAAAAGAGGAAATAGGCCATGATCTGACCATCATAATACTAGCTGGCTGCAGGTGTGGTGCCAAAGGACTGGAGGACTGCTAATGTCGTACGTTTGTTTAAAAATGGATAGATGACCAATTAAAGACCAGACAGCCTTACCTCGGTTGTGGGAACATTATTTGACAAGATTCTGAGGAAGAGGATAAATATTCATTTGGAAAGACACAGATTAACAAAGGACAGTCAGCATGGATTTGTTAAGGGAAGGTCGTGTCTGAGTAACTTGATTTCATTTTCCGAGGAGGTAACAAGGAGTGCCGATGAGGGTCGTGCATTTTTTGTAGTGCATGTGGATTTTAGCAAGGCTTATGACAAGGTCCCATATGACAGACTGCTCAGGAAAGTAAAATCCCATGGGATCCAAGGCAAAGTGGCAAGTTGAATCCGAAATTGTCTCGGAGTCAGGAAGCAAAGAGCAATAGGTGCGTTTGCAACTGGAAGGCTGTTCGACTGAAGATCCGTCGGAGATTCCTTTTTCTTGTAGTATGTATCAATGATTTAGACTTGAATGAAGGGCATATGATCAAAACGTATGCAGATGATACAAAAATTGGCTATGTGGTTGATAATGAAAAATAAAGTTGTTGAATGCAGGAAGATGTCAATGAACTGGTCAGCTGGGCAGAATCGTGGCTTATGCAAACCAATCCGTAGAATCGTGAGGTTTTGCATTTGTGGAGGGCGAACCAGGCAAAGGAATGCACGTTAAATGGCAGGACACTGAGAAGTGTAGTGGAACAAAGGGAACTTTGAATGCATGTCCACGGATCCGTGAATGTTGCCGTACAGGCAGTAAAGCTTGTTCAGAAGGCATACGGAATGCTTTCGTTATTTTGCCGAGCCATAGAATACAAGAGCGATGATATGTTAGAATCATCATCAAATGTGATCATATGAGTCGAATTGAACGATAAAAAAGTGGTCATCGCACTGCTGCGCGTGTATTATAGACCCCCAAACTGAGGGAGGGAGATGACGGATAAAATCTCCAGGCAAATTGTTGCGGTGCATAAACCATAGGGTCGTAATAGTATGGGATTTTAACTATCCAAATATTGGGACATATATAATGTGAAGCGGAGAGAGTGTAAAATTCTTAAAATGTATTCAATAGAACTTCTTTTAATCACTCTATAACAAGCCCATTACGAGATGTGGCCGTTTTGACTTTTTGGGGGGAAATGAAACTGGGCAGGGTGAAGGGGTATCAGTGGGAGAGCAATTGCGTCCTAGTGACCATAATTCAGTCAGACTCAAGTTAGCTGTAGATAAGGAAAATGAAGGGCTGTAATAAAATCCCAAATTGGGAAAAGCTAATGTTGCCAAGTTGAGGCGTGTTTAGGCCACAGTGGGCAGGAAACAGCTACTTGTAGGTAAATCATTGCCGGAACAGTGTGAGCCATTCTGGGAGGAGATCGTGAAGGCTAAGGCCAAACATGTGCGCGTCAAGTAAAAGGCTGGGAAAGTAAGTCCAGAGTCCCTTGGATGTCTACGGACTTACAGGGGAGGATTAATAAAAAGGGATGCTTTTTCATATACCAACGGCTAAATACTAATGAATGATTGGAGGAATATAGAAACTTAAGAGACAAAATTAAAAATGATATTAGGAATGCTAAGATATTGCATGAATGGTTCCTCTACAGGGGCTAAATCTCACAGGTGTCATTTCTGGGAAATGCCTTGGGATTAAGGCGCTATATAAATATTGTTTTTTGTTATTGCTGTTGTTGTGACGAAGACGCGATCGGCACCAAGCTCACGACGTCCCTATTGGTCTTCCTATTATCAAAACTTGAACGTTGCTTTTTCAAACACATCAGGTTTTGAATTACTTTTCATCTAATGATATGACAAATATTTACGTCACATGCAATATATATATCTTGGGATTTATTTGTGGAAAACTTAACTACGCATGAATGCATGTTGGTGAGGGATTTTCGATTTCCTTTTAAGCGTAATATGCAAATAAGGAGGGATCTTCCATGTTGCTGCAGTGTTTTCCCAAGGAGATATCATTCTCTTTTGCTATATTTTAACAGAATTGACTTGTCAAAGCAGCAACACTTTGTTAATGAAGGGACATGGTAAATTGTAGCCATGCGTCATTGTGACGTGACGAGCCAGCGGATGATGTCGGGGGGCAGTGATCAAGAAGGTTGTTCTTCGAGGACCAGCCAGCCCGTTGCATTTCGGGAGTGCTGACCCTTGCGATGTCTTCAAATGTGGAATATGCATCTGCAAGTAACCTCAGATGTAACCTTCAAAAACTTCACGGAATGCCTGAAATTGCTGAATGCATTGAAGGAGGCGAGTGAACCACTATGGTCAATGCTGACTTCGGAACCACTGTTCACCCTCCCACCACAGAGGAAATGCACTATCAAGGTGCACATGTACAACCCCCACATCCCAGTCATTGAAGTGCTGACTTTACTCTCCAGGTATTTCGATGGGGTAGTAAACAGCTTCGACCTGACGGACATCCACGTGATTTAGAACAACATGCGCCAGATTCAGTTCACTTTGTTAGAACACAGCAGGTTTCTGGCCTTAGTAAATGCTGTCTCTTTAGATTTACCCCAGACCCAGTCATCACTGTTGCCTAGCAATAAATGTAATGATTCCAGCAAAGTGCTCAACCCAAGTAGAAAGTCAACAAAATAGTTGAGGAATCCCAGGAACGAACGCAGTTCCGTCACATTATTTGGTCTGGGTGCATTCTTGACGGCCTCTGTCTTTGAGTCCGTGGGTCTGATACCATCCGCCGCAAACTTTCTCCCCTAAAATGCCACCTCTGGGGCCAAGAGAACACACTTGGAGCATTTCAGCCTGAGTCCTACTCTGTCCAGTCGCATTGGAACCTCTTCCTGGTTGTGCAAGTGTTCAGCTGTGATGCGACCAAAGATCAGGATGTCGTCTTGAAACACGACGGTGTGCGGAACCGAATATGGCAGACTCTCCAGCTTTTTGTGGAAGATGGCCGCAGCCACGCGAATCCCAAAAAGGCACCTGTGGTTTATGAATAGTCCTTTGTGCGTGTTGATGCACGTCAATGTTGTCAAAGATTATGGCACCTCCTGTGTCATGTAAGCAGAGGTTCTCTACAACTTGGTGAAAGACATACCCCCTGCTAATATTACGAACAGGTGATCCGCTTTGGGTAGTGGTTCTGTAACGAGACTCGATTGATCGTTACTTTGTATTCACCACAGATTCTGACCGTCGTATCGCTTATCAGCACTGAAAAAATTAGACTCGCTCAATCGTTGCCCTCGACTGCAGATATGATCCCACTCATTGAAGTCTGTACAGCTCGATCTCGCCATTCTTTCGCATCATTTATGGAACCGCTCGTGCCTTTTGATAAACAGGCTGTTAATCAAGGACTAGATGGATCCGCACTTTTGCGCCTGTGAAGTTGCCGATGCCTGGCTCATATAACTATGGGAATTTGTTTAGCACTTCGGCGCACGAGGCGTCATACACCGAAGAAAGTGCTTTGATGGCGCCCCAGTTCCATTGGATCTTTCCTAACCAGCTTCTGCTGCAAAGCGTTGGGCCATCGCCTGGTACAATCCATGGTGATAAATTTGCACTGTTCCATCGTACGATGACTGCACTGCCGTACTGCCAATGATGTATGAGCTCTTTGGTGTAAGTGCGCAGCTTTGTGGGAATAGAGGTAAGTTTTGGCCTTTGCGCCTTGTTGCCACAGTTTCTCAAAAGCCTTCTGGCTCATAATTGATTGACTCGCCCCCGTGACCAGTTCCATGGAAACTGGAATGCTGTTTAATTTGACTTTCAACATTATCGGAGGATTTTGGTAGTGAAGGTGTGTATCCCATACACTTCCTCTTCAGCCTCGGGTCGAGTTGCATCTCTTACTCGTTCAGTGTGATCCGCGCCAGATAGCTAATCTCCTTGCCGAATCTGCCACGTGGGGAGTCGCGCAGCGTTTGCACATTCGCTGGAGGTGCCCCATTGTATCACATCCTTTGCAGATGCAGTGCTTGAATCAACATTGATGGGCTCGCTGACTGTCCCCGAAATGCCAACATAGTATAAATGGATTCGCATTCGCGCCCCAAAGCGGACTCTCTCATCCTAGTCTGCCCTCTGCAGCCGTGTAGGCTCTGCCATGTACAGTTCACGACTGCTGAAGGTGTTATTTTATGCACAGTACGTGACGGTGAGCTCCCACCCTTCAACATTCCCAGCTTCATTCCCTAAGACTAAATCCAAGACTCCTCCCTCTCTTGTTGGGCTTCCTACATACTGACTAAAGAAGTTCTCTTGAATACATTTCAAGAATTCTGCACCCTCTTCAACCTTCACACTTACGATGTGCCAATCAATATTTGCACAGTTAAAATCCCCTACTATTGCGACCCGATGGTTTTTAGTTTCACAGCAATTTGCCGACATATTTGCTCCTCTATATCCCTCACAATATTTGGGGGCCTATAATACACTCCCAGCAGTGTGATCGCCCCTTTTTATTTTTCAATTGACCCACATCGCCTCAGCTAATGATCCCTCTAACATATCATCCGTCCTCACCACAGTAAAAGTTCATTTAATTAGTCCCGCAGCCCCCCGCCCGCCGCACTTTTTAACCCACGTTTCTGTCTTGTCTAAAATTTCTATAACCAGGAATATTGAGCTGGCAAACATGCCATGTTTCTGTAATGGCTATAATATCATACTCCCAAGTGTCTACCTGTGCTCTTAGCTCATCCGCCTTATTCGCTCAACTCCTTGCATTAAAGTATATCCCATTTAGCACAGGAAGACCTGCTTGCTTACTAAATACTAAGCCCTGTTTCCTCTGTATTACAGATTCGACTTCTGGATTCTTGCTGTCCAATTTCTGCGTTACTTCCTTCCTTTTTGAATTCATGTCAGGTTCCTATCCCGCTGCCAAGCTAGTTTAAACTCTCCCCAACAGCACGAGTAAAACTCCCCGCGAGGATATTGGTCCCAGGCGCTGTTAAGGTGCAATCCGTCCGATGTGTACAGGTCCCATCCCACCCAGAATGTGTCACGAATTTAAAGCCCACCCTCCTACACCGATTTTCCAGCCACGTGTTCATCCTCTCTATCCTTCTATTCTTTTACTCATTAGCACGTGGCACCAATATTAACCCGGAGATTACTACCTTTGAGGTCCTAAACTTTAATTTTCTTCCTCCCTCCCTAAATTCTTCCTCTCGGGCCTCATCCCACATTTTACCTATGTCGTTGGTCCCTAAATGGACCACGGCCTCGAGCTGTTTACTTTCTCCTCCGCAAGATGCCCTGCATCCGCTCTGTGACGTCCTTGACCAAGGCATGAGGGAGGCACAAAACCATTTGGGAGTCACGTCTACGGCAGCAGAAACGCCTGTCTGTTCCTCTAACTAAAGATTCCCCTATCATTAGGGCGCTTTTGTTCTTTGTCCCTTCCACCTGTGCGGGTGAGCCACTCGTGTTGCCTTGGAATTGGCTCAGACTGCATTCCCCAGAGGCACCATCGTCCTTCCCGATACTGGGAATTGAATATCGGTTGGAAAGCGAGATGGACTCCTCTGCTACCTGCCTAGCACAATTACTCTGTTTGGTGGTCACCCACTTCCCCTCCACCTGCACGTATTTAAGCTGCAAGGGTGATAACGTCCTCAAACGAGCTATCCACGTAGTTCTTATCATCGTGATAGAAACTTATTGTCTCTGCCCGCTGCTCGTGGAGTTCAAGCAGTTGGAGCTGGAGACAGCTCCTGCACACATCGTTACGAGTGCTTGGGCCGGGGGGGCGGGGTGGCTGAGTGGGTAGGAGAGCTTGGTGGGAAAGGAGAGCTTGGGGAGTTAGGAGAGCTAGGGTGTTAGGAAGATTTGGGAGCTTAGGAGAGCTTGTGGGGTACGAGTGTTTGGGGCGTAGGAGAGCTTTGGGGGTAGGAGAGTTTATGGGGTAGGAGACCTTGGTGGGGAAGGAGAGCTTGGGGTTAGGAGAGACTAGGTGAGTTTAGGAGAGGATTTGGGGGTACGAGTATTTGGGGGATCGGAGAGCTAGGGGCGTAGGAGAGCTTGGGGGTTGGTGAGCTTGGAGGGGGTAGATGGGTACTTGGGTGGATAGAAGAGAGCTTTCGGGGTAGAAGAGAGCTTCGCGGGTAGAAAGAAGCTTAGGGGTAGAAAGGAGCTTGGTGGGTGGAAGAGGGCTTGGGGAGGATGAGAGCTTGGGATGGGTTAGAAGCTTGTGGGGTAAGAGAGCTTGAGGGGTGGGAAGGGAGCATTGGGTGGTGGGGTGGATTGCTTGTCGGGGGAGAGCTTTTGGGAGAGAGAGCTGGGAGGGAGAGAGATTGGTGCGGGAGGGCTTGGGAGGTAGTAGAGCTTGGGCGGGTAGGAGCTCTTGGGGGAGGATTAGGAGAGCTTGGGGGCAGCAGAGCTTGAGTGGGTAGGAGATCTTTTGGTGTGGTAGATTTTGCGGGGTTAGGAGAGATTGCGGGGGTAGGAGAGCTTGGGGGTAGGAAAGTGGGTGGGTATGAGAGCTTGATGTGCTAGGTGAGCTTGGGGGGCTAGCAGAGCTTTTGGCGGGAAATAGAGATTTGGAAAGTCTCGGGAACCTTTGGCGGGGGGTAGGAGAGCATGGCGGTAGGAGAGTTTTTGGCGTTAGGAGAGTTTGTGGGTTGGAGAGCTTTAGAGAGAAAGGAGAGCTTGGGGGGCACAGAGAGCTTGGGATGGAAGAGATAGCTTGATGGGGGAGATGGGCTTGGGGGGAAGAGAGAGCTTGTGGAGGGGGCAATAGACAGCTTTGAGGGGGAGAGAAAGAGCTTGGCCAGGGAGAGAGAGATTGGTTGTCAGTGATAGCTTGCGGGGATAGAACTTGGGGGATAGGAGAGCTTGGCGGGGGTAGGAGAGCTTTGGTGTAGGAGAGCTTGTGGGACGGTATTAGAGCTTCGGTGGGTAGGAGAGCTTGGGCGGTGTGGGAGAGCTTTGGGTTAGTGGAGCTTGGGAGTGTAAGAGAGCTTGGGGAGATATTAGAGAATGGGGTGTAGGAGAGATTGGGGGGATAGAAGTGCTTGGAAGGTGATGGAAGAACTTGGGGGTGGTCGAATAACTTGGGGGTAGGAGTGCTTGGGGGCGGTGGGAAAGCTTTGGATTAGGAGAGCTTGGGGGGAGTAAGATAGCTTGGGTGCTAGGCAAGCTTAGGGTGTAGGAGAGATTGTGAGGTAGGTGAGCTGTGGGTGTAGGAGTGCTTTGTGGGGAATGCCAGCATAAGCTTAGGAGATCTTGCGGGGGAAAGAGACCTTGGTTTGTAGGAGAGCTCACGGGTGTTAGGAGAGCTTGTGGAGGTAGGAGATCATGGGGGGGTAGGAGAGTTTTGGGGGCAAGAAGCGAGCATGGGTGAGGTAGAAGAAAGCTCGGGGGTGCGGGTAGAAGAGAGCTTGGGGGGAAGAAGAGGGAGCTTGTTGAGGGAAGAGAGATCTTGGGGGCTGGCGATTGCTTGGGGGGAAGGGAGAGCGTGGGTGGCGGTGAAATTAGAGCTTGTTGAGCAGGAGAGCTTGGTGTGGGGGTTGGGGTGGTAGAAGAGCTTGGGGGTAGGAGAGCATGAGGGTAGGAGCGTTGGAGTGGATGCAGAATTTAGGGAAAAACCTGGGGGGTAGGACTACTTGGGGGCTCGGAGAGCCCGGGTTGTAAGAAAACTTTGGAGGTAAGAGAGCTTGGGGGTGGGGGTTTGGAGAGGTTGTGGGTTTGGATAGCTTGCGGGCTATGAGAGAGTTTGGGTGCAGATAAGGGAGCTTGCATGGTAGAAGAGGCAGGAGCTCGAGGTGCCTGGTGAGGCCTATAAAAGGTCCAGCGGCTGCGAGAGGCGGCGGCAGATCGGAGGCGGGAGCTCGAGGTGCGTGGTAGAGGCCTATAAAAGGCCCAGCAGCTGCGATAGGCGGCGGCAGATTAGAGGCGGGAGCTCGAGGTGCATGGTGAGGCCTATAAAAGGCGCAGCGGCTTCGAGAGGCGGCGGAAGATCGGAGGCGGGAGCTCGAGGTGCGAGGTGAGGCCTATAAAAGGCGTGCTTGTGCAGCTCCAGCCGGGAGAAAAAGCAGAAAAGAAGTAGAAAGGAATCAAAAGGTGACGTCACAGCCAAATGGGTAAGTGATTGGCTGGTGATTGGTAAGTTGTTTTTCTGTTTCTTTTTTATATCAATAAGTAACCTGTTAACAGTGTTGGCACCAATTTAAGTGTATCTAGTCATGGCAGGAGAGCTCGGTCACGTGATATGCTCCTCCTGTACCATGTGGGAACTCAGGGACACTTCCGGTGTCCCTGACGACTATATCTGCGGGAAGTGTATCCACCTCCAGATCCTGACGGACCGCATTGCGGAATTGGAGCTGA
The DNA here is from genome assembly GCF_044704955.1 of Pristiophorus japonicus. NCBI lineage: Eukaryota > Metazoa > Chordata > Chondrichthyes > Pristiophoridae > Pristiophorus > Pristiophorus japonicus. Next base: position 5,691,076 of record NC_092001.1, read on the forward strand.
GGGTGGATTCACTCTGGAGCATCCCCGAAGCTGAGAATGACGTGAATAGCACATGTAGCGAGTTGGTCTTACCGCAGGAGAAGGGTGCACAGCCAGCTAGGGAATTGAAGACCAGCAGGAAGAGTAGTGCAAGGAAGGTAGTGCAGGGTCCCAGTGGTCATCCCCCTGCAAAACAGATACACAGCTTTGAGGACTGTTGAGGGGGATGAATCATCAGGGGAGGGCAGCAGCAGCCAAGTTCATGGCACCGTGGCTGGCTCTGTTGCACAGGACGGCAGGAAAAAAAATGGGAGAGCGACAGTGATTGGGGATTCAATTGTGAGGGGAATAGACAGGCGTTTCTGCGGCCGCAACCGAGGCTCCAGGATGGTATGTTGCCTCCCTGGTGCAAGGGTCAAGGATGTTTCGGCGCCGGTGCAGGACATTCTAAAAAGGGAGGGAGAACAGCCAGTTGTCGTGGTGCACATTGGTACCAACGAAATCGGTAAAAAAGGGGATGAGGTCCGACGAAACCAATTTAAGGAGCTAGGAGCTAAATTAAAAAGTAGGACCTCAAACGTCGTAATCTCTGGATTGCTACCAGTGCCACGTGCTATTCAGAGTAGGAATCGCAGGATAGCGCAGATGAATACGTGGCTTGAGCAGTGGTGCAGCCGGGAGGGATTCAAATTCCTGGGGCATTGGAACCGGTTCTGGGGGAGGTGGGACCAGTACAAACCGGACCGTCTGCACCTGGGTAGGACCAGAACCAATGTCCGAGGGGGAGTGTTTGCTCGTGCTGTTGGGGAGGAGTTAAACTAATATGGCAGGGGGATGAGAACCAATGCAGGGAGACAGAGGGAAACAAAAAGGAGACAAAAGCAAAAGACAGAATGGAGATGAGGAAAAGTGGAGGGCAGAGAAACCCAAGGCAAAGAACAAAAAAGGACCAATGTACAGCAAAATTCTAAAAGGACAAAGGTTATTAAAAAAACAAGCCTGAAGGCTTTGTGTCTTAATGCAAGGAGTATCCGAAATAAGGTGGATGAATCAACTGTGCAAATAGATGTTAACAGATAAGATGTGATTGGGATGACAGAGACCTGGCTCCAGGGTGATCAGGGCTGGTTACTCAACATCCAGGAGTATTCAACATTCAGAAAGGATAGAATAAAAGGAAAAGGATTTGGGGTAGCATTGTTGGTTAAAGAGGAGATTAATGCAATCGTTAGGAAGGATATTAGCTTGGATGATGTGGAATCGATATGGGTAGAGCTGCAGAACACCAAAGGGCAAAAAACGTTAGTGGGATTTGTGCACAGACCTCGAAACAGTAGTGTTGATATTGTGGAGGGCATCAAACAGGAAATTAGGGGTGCATGCAAGAAAGGTGCAGCAGTTATAATGGTGACTTTAATATGCACATAGATTGGGCTCACCAAACTGGAAGCAATACGGTGGAGGAGGATTTCCTGGAGTGCATAAGTGATGGTATTCTAGACCAATATGTCGAGGAACCACTATGTGGGAGGCCATCTTCGACTGGGTTTTGTGTAATGAGTGAGGATTAATTAGCAATCTTGTTGTGCGAGGCCCCTTTGGGGAAGAGTGACCATAATATGGTGGAATTCTGCATTAGGATGGAGAATGAAGCAATTAATTCAGAGACCATGGTCCACAAATTAAAGAAGGGTAACTTTGATGGTATGAGGCGTGAATTGGCTAGGATAGATTGGCGAATGTTACTTAAAGGGTTGACTGTGGATGGGCAATGGCAGACATTTGGAGACCGCATGGATGAACGACAACAATTGTACATTCCTATCTGGCATAAACAATAATAAAGGGAACGTGGCTCAACCGTGTCTATCAAGGGAAATCAGGGATAGTATTAGTCAAGGAAGTGGCATAAAATTGGCCAGAAATAGCAGCGAACCCGGAGACTGGGAGAAAATTAGAACTCAGCAGAGGAGGAAAAAGGGTTTGATTAGGGCAGGGAAAATGGAGGACGAGAAGAAGCTTGCAGGGAACATTAAGAAAGATTGCAAATGTTTCTGTCGATATGTAAAGAGAAAAAGGTTAATAGAGACAAACGTAGGTCCCTTGCAGTCAGAATCAGTGGAAGTCATGACGGGGAACAAATAAATGGCAGACCAATTGAACAAGTACTTTGGTTCGGTATTCACTAAGGAGGACACAAACAAACTTCCGGATATAAAAGGAGTCAGAATGTCTAGTAAGTAGGAGGAACTGAGGGAAATCCTTATTAGTCGGGAAATTGTGTTGGGGAAATTGTTGGAATTAAAGGCCGATAAAGCACCAGGGCCTGATGGACTGCATCCCAGAGTACTTAAGGAGGTGGCCTTGGAAACAGCGGATGCATTGACAGTCATTTTCCAACATTCCATTCACTCTGGATCAGTTCCTATCGAGTGCAGGGTAGCCAATGTAAACCCACTTTTTACAAAAGGAGGGAGAGAGAAAAAAGGGAATTGTAGACCGGTCAGGCTGACCTCAGTAGTGGGTAAAATGATCGAATCAATTATTAAGGATATCATAGCAGCGAATTTGGAAAGAGGTGATATGATAGGTCCAAGTCAGCATGGATTTGTGAAAGGGAAATCTGCTTGACAAATCTTCTGGAATTTTTTGAGGATGTTTGCAGTCGGGTGGACAACGGAGAACCTGTTGATGTGGCATATTTGGACTTTCAGAAGGCTTTCGACAAGGTCCCACACAAGAGATTAATGTGCAAAGTTAAAGCACATGGGATTGCTGGAAGTGTGCAGACATGGATTGAGAACTGGTTGTCAAACAGGAAGCAAAGAGTAGGAATAAATGGGTACTTTTCAGAATAGCAGGCAGTAACTAGTGGTATAGCGCAAGGTTCTGTGCTGCGGACCCAGCTGTTTACAGTGTACATTAATGATTGAGACGAGGGGATAAAATTTAGTATCTCCAAATTTGCGGATGACACTAAGTTGGGTGGCAATGTGAGCTGCGAGGAGCATGCTATGAGGCTGCAGAGTGATTGGATAGGTGAGGTGAGTGGGAATATGCATGGCAGATGAAGTATAATGTGGATAAATGTGAGGTTATCCACTTTGGTGGTAAAAAGAGAGAGAGAGACTTTATCTGAATGGTGACAGATTAGGACATGGGAAGGTGCAACGAGACCTGGGTGTCATGGTACATCAGTCATTGAAGGTTGGCATGCAGGTACAGCTGGAGATTAAGAAAGCAAATGGCATGTTGGCCTTCAAATAGAGGGGATTTGAGTACAGGGGCAGGGAGGTGTTGCTACAGTTATATAGGGCCTAGGTGAGGCCACACCTGGAGTATTGTGTGCAGTTTTGGTCTCCTAACTTGAGGAAGGACATACTTGCTATTGAGGGAGTGCAGCGAAAGTTCCCCAGACTGATTCCAGGGATGGCAGGACTGACCTATCAAGAAAGACTGGATCAACTGGGCATGTATTCACTGGAGTTCAGAAGAATGAGAGGAGACCTCATAGAAACGTTTAAAATTCTGATGCGTTCAGACAGGTTCGATGGAGGAAGAATGTTCCCAATGTTGGGGAAGTCCAGAACCAGGGGTCACAGTCTAAGGATAAAGGGCAAGCCATTTAGGACCGAGATGATAAACTTCTTCACCCAGAGAGTGGTGAACCTGTGGAATTCTCTACCACAGAAAGTTGTTGAGGCCAATTCACTAAATATATTCAAAAAGGAGTTAGATGAAGTCCTTACTAGTACGGCGATCGAGGGGTATGGCGAGAAAGCAGGAATGGGGTACTGAAGTTGCTAGTTCAGCCATGAACTCATTGAATGGCGGTGCAGGCTAGAATGGCCGAATGGCCTACTCCTGCACCCCTTTCCTATGTTTCTATGTAAGAGGTCTTCGTGGGTGGAAGAGACTTGGGGGAAAGAGGGGAGTTATATCCTGAAATAAGGTAATTAACTCCAGAACGAGGGACAATAGGGTGCGCCAGAAACAGAGGACATTTCGACTCCAGAAACAGGGGAATCGTGTGATCTGGAGACAAGGGAAGTTTGATTCCACAACAAAGAAATTGGGAGCAATATAAACAGGATATTTTTGAGATGCATATAGAGAGGAATTAGGAGAGGGCAGCATCACATGGAACATAGGAGAGGGCACAAGAAAGTGGGAAATTTGAAGACAGCTTCGAAAAAAGGCGAATTAGTTGTTCCTGCAGCAGGGGAAGTGGCAGAGCGCACCATTAACAGGACAATTGGGAGCTTTCGGGGGACTCGTCGCCACATGAAAACGACTATGGTGTGCTCCATAAACTGCGCATGTTGGAGCTCCAGTGTCGCGGATATTAGGAAGACCACAAACAATTGAAACATTTCCAGAACCAGAGGGACTAGGACCTCCAAAAACTGGGGAATTAGCATCAAAAACAGAAGTATTACCTCCTGAAATAGTTGAATTAGCTACAGAAACAGAGGAGTTAACTCCAGAAACAGAGGTTTTAGGATCTCCTCAAACTGGGTTATTAGGAGCTCCAATAAAATATGAATTACGTCCACAACCAGGGGTATTAGATTCAAAACCAGGGGAATTGCGAGCTGCAGATCGAGGAGCTCCAGGAACACGGGAATTATCTCAGTAATAAAGGCATTAGCTTGAGAAACAGGGGAATTAACTGCTGAAAAAGTGGAATTATACCCTGAAACTGGGGAAATATAAGATGCAGAAACAAGGGAAGTGTGGTTTCATGAACAAAGTAAGTTGGATAAAAAGATACAGGAGTTTTTGGAGATCGAGATACAGGGGGATTCGGGGAGGGCTCCATCAACGTGGAATATAGGAGCAGACTCCAGAAAGTGGGACATTTGTAGACTGGTTCAGAAAGAGGTGTATTCGCTGTTCCTGTATCAGGGAATTTGGAGTGTGCACTATAAATAGGAACATTCGGAGCTATATACATATAGGGGAACTAGTAACCACGTAAGAACACAATTACGTGCTCCATAACCAGCATAATTTGGAGCTCCAGAAAGGCTGGTTTTCGGAGATTCACAAACAACTGAAGCGTCTCCAGCAATAGGGGAACTATTGCAGAGTCGAGGGACTTATCTCAAGAGGCAGAATTATTAGCTCCAGAAACAGTTGAAATTGCTACAGAAACAGGGGGGGTTCCCTCCAGAAACTGAGGACTTCAGAGCTTCACAAACTGGGATATTAGGATCTGCAGAAAAAAGATGAATTAGCTCCGGAAACATGGGAATTAGCACCAGGAAGACGGGAATTAGCTCATAAACACGGAAATTAGCTCCACAAACAGGGGCTCAACTCCAGAAACATCTGCAGAATCAGGAATTAGCTCAGAAACAGGGGAAGTATACGATCCAGAAACAAGGGAAGTATGGTTCCATAAACAAATTAATTAGGAGCAAAAGAAACAAGAGATTTAAGAGATCCCGATACATGGTAATTAGGAGAGGGCAGTATCAACGTACTACTTTGGAGCGAGCTTTAGAAACTGGGAAATTTCGAGCCAGCTCCAGAAACAAGTAAATTAGCTGATCCTGTGGTCGGTTAATTAGCAGAGCGCACCATAAACAATACAATTTGGAGCTCCAGATATTGGGGAATTTGAGGGCACATGAAAAGGGCACTATAAACAGGGCAATTTAGAGCCCAGAAGCAGAGGAATTAGGAGCTTCAGGAGCTGGAGAATTAGGATCTTCAGAGATTGGGAAATTAGATCCAGAAACATAGGTATTAGCTCCAGAAAATTTTGAATTAGCCCCAGAAACAGTAGAATTAGCTACAGAAACAGGAGAATTAACTTTGCAACAGGTGAATTTTTAGCCGCAGAAAGAGGGGGAGTTGGAGCCCCCGGAACACGGGAATTAGCGCAGAAACAACGGAATTAGATCTCGCAATAGAGCCATTGACTCCAGAAACATTGGAATTAGCTCTAGACAGATGAAAATAAGAGTTACAGAAATTGGTGAATAATCAGCTCCAGAAGCAATGGAGTTCGCTCCAGAAGCAGTGCACTGCGGAGCAGCAGGCAAAGGAGAAGCAGGAGCTCCAGGAGCACGGAAATAATCACAGTGCAGAGCAATTAGATCCAGAAACATGGAGTTGTGTTTAGAAATAGGGGAGTTACATCCGGAAAATGTTTCATTCGATCTTCCTGTAGCAGGAGAATTAGTAGAGCGCACTATAAACAGGACCATTCGGAGATATATATATCGGCAAACGAGTAGACTGGTAAAAAGGACAATTATTGCTTCATAAACAGTGCGAACTGGAGCTCCAGAAACAGGGGAATTCGGAGCTCCACAAACAACTGAAACATCTCCACAAAGAGGAGCTCCAGAAACTATACAAACTTCTCCAGAATCAAAGTATTAGCTCCAGTAACAGCTGAATTAGCTCCAGAAACAGGGGACTTCCCTTCAGGAACAGTGAAATTAGGAGTCGCAGAAAAAGGGGATGTAGTAGCTGAAAGATCACGGGAATTAGCGAAGAAACAAGAGAATTAGCGCCAGAAACATTGGAATTGGTTCTAAAAACTATGTAAATAGGTCTGGAAAGAAGAAAAGTAGGAGTTACAGAAACTGGTAAATTAGCAGCTCCAGAAACAGTGGAATTCGCTCCAGAAACAGGGCAATGTGGATCTGCAGAAAAACGGTAAGCAAGCTCCAGGAACACAGGAATAATACAGCACAGAGCAATTACCTCCAGAAACCGGAATTACATTTAGGTAGATGAGAGTTACCTCCAGAAAAGGTAATTTTTCTGTTCCTGTTGCAGAGTAATTAGGGGAGTGCACCATAAACAGGATAATTCGGAGCCATATATATGGTCGTCGGCTGGACATTAAGCAGAACAGGACAATTATGTGCTTCATAAACTGCACAATTTGGAGCTCCAGAAAAAAGGGAAATTAGGAGCTCCGCAGGAATTTTCCTCAGAAGAAAAGGTTAGCTCCAGAAATAGATAAATTAGCAACAGAAACATGGAGTTCCGATCAGAAATAGATGCATTAGGAGATCCATAATCTGTGATATTAGGAACATCGAAAAACATGAGCTGCAGAAACAGGGGAAGTAATAGGGAAATTAGGATCTGCAGAGAGGGGAAGTATGAATTACAGGATTACTGGAATTAGTTTAGGAACTTTGGTATTAGCTGCAGAAACAGGGGAATTAGAATTAGAAAGTTGAGAACTAGCAGTTACAGACACTGCCGAATTGGGCACTGGACACTCTGGTGAATTAGGATCTCCAGAGACATGGGAATGTGTTCAGTACAGTGGAAGTAGCTCCAGAAACAAATGAATTACATTTAGAAAGAGAATAGTTGGCTCAAGAAACAGATACGCTAGCAATTCCTGTAGCAGGGGAATTAGGAGAGCGCACCATAAGCAGAATAATCCGTTGCTAAATATATCGGGGAAATGGTAGCCATATAAAAAGCACAATTAGGTGCTTCACAAACAGCACGATCAGTATGACCAGAAACAAGGGAATTAGAATCTGCACAAACAACTGAAATAGCTCCAAAAACAGGGGAACTATGATGTGCTTAACCTGGGGTAGTTGGAGCTCCAGCAACAGCGATTTTGGGAGCTCCCATAAGATGGGATATAGCAGCTCCAATAACATTGAAAATAACCCCGGAACAAGGGAAATAGCTCCAGGAACAGGGCGAATGGAATATCCTTCATTACAGGAATTAATTCCATAAACCGGGGAATTAGCTCCAGAAATATTGGGATAAACTCCACAAACTGTGGAACTGAGTGCTCCAGAAACACCCGAACTGGGATCTCCAGAAAGAGGGGAATTATATCCAGAAATATTGCGTTTATATAGAGAAATAGAGAATTATGTGCTGCAGAAACAGAGTACATTTCAGCTACATATACAAGGTGATCAGCTCCAGGAACAAGGGAATTTGCTCCAGTAACAGTGGAATTAGAAGCTCTACAGACTGGGAAATTAGCAGCCCCAGGAAAATTGGAATTAGGTCAAGAAACAGCGCAATTAGCTCCAGAACCAGGGGAATTTGGGTTAGAAAGAGCAGAGTTAGCTCAAGAAATTGGTGACATGGTTGTCCCTGCAGCAGGCGGTTTAGGAGAGCGCACCATAAACAGGAAATTTCGGAGATATATATATGACTAGTAGATATTTAAATATGACAATTAGATGCTTCATAAACAGCGCAATTTGGAGCTCCAGAAAAAGGCCAATTAGGAGCTCCACAAACAACTCAGAATCTCCAGAAAGAGGGAAACTTGAACTTCCAGAAACGATGGATTTTTCTCTTGAAACAAAGGTATTAGCTCCACAAACAGCTGAATTAGCTACAGAAACATGAAATGTCCATCCAGAAACAGGGAAATTATGAGTTTCAGAAAGAGGGGAAGTAGGAGCTCCAGGAACAGGGGAACTAGCGCCAGAAACAGGGGAACTAGCGCCAGAAACAGGGGAACTAGCGCCAGAAACAGGGAACTTAAATCTCGAAACTGTGGAATTAGGTCTTGAAAGTTGAAAGGTAGGATTTACAGAAACTGGTAGCTTAGCAGCCCCAGAAAGAGAGGAATTAGTTCCAGAAACTTTGGACGAAGCTCCAGGAACACGGGAATAATCACAGTACAGTGCAATTATCTCCAGAGACAGGGGAATTACGTTTATAGAGAGGAGCGTTACCTCCAGAAAGTGTACATTTTCTGTTCATGTTGCAGGATAATTAGAAGAGCGCACCATAAATAAGACAATTTGGAGCTACATATACCGGCAAACTAGTAGACTGCTAAAAAGGACAATTAGTTGCTTGATAAACAGTGCAAATTGGAGCTCCAGAAACAGGGGAATTCGGAGCTCCACAAACAACTGAAACATCTCCAGAAAGAGAAGCTCCAGAAACTGTGGAAACTTCTCCAAAATCAAAGTATTAGATCCAGAAACGCATGAAATAGCTCCAGAAACAGGGGAATTCCCTCCAGGAACAGGGACATTAGGAGTCGCAGAAAAATGGGAGGTAGGAGCTCGAGGAACACGGGAATTAGCGCAGAAACAACGGAATTAGCGCCAGAGACTGGGGAATTAGGTCTAATAGATATGTAAATAGGTCTGGAAAGATGAAAAGTAGGAGTTACAGAAACTGCTAATTTAGCAGCTCCAGAAACAGTGGAATTTGCTCTGGAAACAGGGCAATGTGGATCTGCAGAAACAGGGAAAGCGAGCTCCAGGAACAGAGGAATAATCACAGTACACAGCAATTAGCGCCAGAAACAGGGGAATTACGTTCAGAAAGAAGAGAGTTACCTCCAGTAAAGGTGAATTATCTGTTCATGTTGCATGATAATTTGGACAACGCACCATACACAGGACAATTCGGAGCCATATATATCGTCATCTACTAGACACATCAAAAATAAAATTACGTGCTTCATAAACTACAAAATTTGGAGCTACATAAAAAAGGGAAATTAGGAGCTCCGCATGAATTTTCCGTAGAAAAGAAGGTTATGTCCAGAAATAGATAAATTAGCAACAGAAACATGGAGTTACCTCCAGAAACAGATGCATTAGGAGATCCACAATCTGGGAGATTAGGAACTCCAGAAAAAACATGAGCTCCAAAAACAGGGGAATTAGCTCCAGGAACAGGGGAATTACGAGCTGCAGAGAGGGGTATTAGGAGTTCCAGGAATACTGGAATTAGTTCAGAAACAAGGGTTTTAGCTTCAGAAACCGGGGAATTAGTCGAGTAAAATGAGAATTATGAGTTACAGAAAATGTCGAATTGGGCATTGGAGAAATTGGTGAATTAGGATCTCCAGAAAAACGGGAATTTGTTCATTACAGTGGAAGTAGCTCCATTAACAAAGGAATTACATTTAGATAGAGAAGAGTTGGCTCAAGAAACTGGTAAACTAGCTATTCCTGCAGCAGGGGAATTAGGAGAATGCACCGTAAGCAGAATAATTCAGAGCTAAATATATCGGGGAAATAGTAGCCACGTAAAAAGCACAATTAGGTGCTTCACAAACAGCACGATTATGATCTCCAGAACAGGGGAATTAGGTTCTCCACAAATAATTGAAATAGCTCCAAAAACAGGGGAACTGGGACGTGGTTACCCTGGGGTAGTAGGAGCTCCAGCAACAGCGGCATTGCGAGCTCCCATAAGATGGGATATAGCAGCTCCAATAACATTGAAACTAACCCCGGAACAAGGGAAATAGCTCAAGGACGAGGGCGAATGGGATATCATTAATTACAGGAATTAATTCCTTAAACCGGGGAATTAGCTCCAGAAATATTGGGATAAACTACACAAACTGTGGAATTAAGTGCTCCAGAAGAACCCGAACTAGGAGCTCCGGAAAGAGGGGAATTCCGTCCAGAAATATCGCGATTATATACAGAATGAGAGAGTATTATGTGCTCCAGAAACAGAGCACATTTCAGCTACAGTTGCAAGGTATTTGAAAGCTTGAACAGGGGAATTTGCTTCAGTAACAGAGCAATTAGGAGCTCCACAGACTGAGAAATAGCAGCCACACGAACAATGGAATTAGCTCCAGAAACAGAGCAATTAGCTCCTGAAACCGGGGAATTGGGGTTAGAAAGAGCAGATTGAGCTCTATAAAGAGGTGACATAGCTGTCCCTGCAGCAGAGGATTTAGGAGAGCGCACCATAAGCAGGACATTTCGGAGATATATATATAACTGATAGGAACTTATATATGACAATTAGGTGCTTCATCAACAGCGCAATTTAGAGCTCCAGAAAAAGATAATGAGGAGCTCCATAAACAATTCAGAATCAATAGAAAGAGGGTTCTAGGAATTCCATTCCCGATGGACTTCTGATAGAAAGGTATTATGTCCAGACACAGCTTAGCTACAGAAACGGAGGAATTCCCACCAGAAACAGGGAAATTAGGAGTCGCAGAAAGAGGGGAAGTTGGAGCTCCAGCAACACGGGAATTATCGCAGTAACAAGGGAATTCGCGTCAGAAACAGAGGAATTAGCGCTGGAAACAGAGGACTTAAACCTAGAAACTGTGGAATTAGGTTTTGAAAGTTGAAAAGTAGGAGTTACAAAAACTGGTAAGTTAGTAGCCCCGGAAACAGAGGAATTAGCTCCAGAAACTGGGGAAGCAAGTTCTGAGGAACTCAGGAATAATCACAGTACAGTGGAATTAGCTCCAGAAACAGGGAAATTATGCTTAGAAAGAGGAGAGTTACCTCTAGAAAAGGTGAATTATCAATTAATGTTGCAGGTTAATTAGGAGAGTTCACCATAAACAGGACAAATCGGAACCATGTAAAGCGTCGTCTACTAGACATGCAAAAAGCACCATTATGTGGTTCAGAAACAGTTCTATTTGCAGCTCCAGATAAAGGGAAATTAGGAGCTCCACATGAATTTTCCCCAGAAATAAAGGTATTAGCTCCAGAAACGGTTGAATTAACAACAAAGACCGGGGAGTTACCTCCAGAAACTGAAGCATTCTGGGATATTAGCAACTCCAGAAAAAAGATGAGCTCCAGAAACAGGGGAATTATCTCCAGGAACAGGGGAGTTGGGACCTGCAGAGACGGGTATTATGAGTTCCAGGAATATTGGAATTAGCTGTGAAATAAAGGTATTAGCTGAAGAATTTGGGAATTTAGGTTTAGGAAGATGAGAATTAGGAGCTACAGAAACTGTCGAATTGGACACTGGAGAAATTGGTGAATTAGGAGCTCCAGAAAAACGGTAATTTGTTCAGTACAGCAAAAGTAGCTCTAGAAAACAAAGGAGTTACATTTACGAAGTGAAGATTCGGTCATTAAACAGGTAAACTTGCTATTCCAGTAGCAGTGGAATTAGGAGTGCGCACCATAAGCAGATTAATTCAGAGCCAAATATATCAGGGTTATGGTAGCCACATAAAAAGCCCAATTAGTTGATTCATATACAGCGCAATTTGAAGCTCCAGAAACAGGGGAATTAAGATCTCCACAAACAACTGAAATAGCTCCAGAAACATGGAAATTAGGACCTGCATAACCTGGGGTAGTAGGAGCTCCAGCAACAGCTGCATTGGGAGCTCTCATAAAATGGGATTTAGCAGCTCCAAGAAGATTGAAATTAGCTACGCAAACAGGGGAATTCCCTCAACAAAAGTGAAATTAGGTCGCAGAAAGAGGGGAAGTAGGAGCTCCAGGAACACGAGAATCAGCGCAGAAACAAGGGAATTTGCGCCAGGAACAGGGGAATTAGGTCTTGAAAGATGGAAAGTAGGAGTTACACAAACTGGTAAATTAGCAACTCCAGAAACAATGGAATTCGCTTCAGAACCAGGGCAACGGGGTGGCTGCAGAAACAGGGGGAGCGAGCCCCAGGAACACAGGAATAATCACTGTAGGGCGCAATTAGCTCCAGAAACAGGAGACTTACGTTTAGAAAGAGGAGAGTTACCTCCAGAAAAGGTGAACTTTCTGTTCATGTTGCGGGGTAATTAGGAGAGCGCACCATAAACAGGACAATTCGGAGCCATATATATCATCATCTACTAGACACGTAAAAATAACAATTATGTGCTCCATAAAAAGCACAATTTGTAGCTTCAGAAAAACGGCGATTAGAAACATAGAAACATAGAAAATAGGTGCAGGAGTAGGCCATTCTGCCCTTCTAGCCTGTACCGCCATTCAATGAGTTCATGGCTGAACATGCAACTTCAGTACCACATTCCTGCTTTCTCGCCATACTCGTAAGGACGACATCTAACTCCTTTTTGAATATATTTAGTGAATTGGCCTCAACAACTTTCTGTGGCAGAGAATTCCACAGGTTCATCACTCTCTGGGTGAAGAAGTTCCTCCTCATCTCGGTCCTAAATGGCTTACCCCTTATCCTTAGACTGTGTCCCCTGGTTCTGGACTTCCCCAAAATTGGGAACATTCTTCCTGCATCCAACCTGTCTAACCCCTTCAGAATCTTAAACGTTTCTATGAAGTCCCCTCTCATTCTTCTGAACTCCAGTGAATACAAGCCCAGTTGATCCAGTCTATCTTGATAGGTCAGTCCCGCCATCCCGGGAATCAGTCTGGTGAACCTACGCTGCACTCCCTCAATAGCAAGAATGTCCTTCCTCAGGTTAGGAGACCAAAACTGTACACAATGCTCCAGGTGTTGCCTCACCAAGGCCCTGTACAACTGTAGCAACACGTCCCTGCCCCTGTACTCAAATCCCCTCGCTATGAAGGCCAACATGCCATTTGCTTTCTTAACCGCCTACTGTACCTGCATGCCAACCTTCAATGACTGATGTACCATGACACCCAGGTCTCTTTGCACCTCCCCTTTTCCTAATCTGTCACCAATCAGATAATAGTCTGTCTCTCTATTTTTATCACCAAAGTGGATAACCTCACATTTATCCACATTATACTTCATCTGCCATGCCTTTGCCCACTCACCTAACCTATCCAAGTCGTTCTGCAGCCTCATAGCATCCTCCTCGCAGCTCACACTGCCACTCAACTTAGTGTCATCCGCAAATTTGGAGATACTACATTTAATCCCCTCGTCTAAATCATTAATGTACAGTGTAAATAGCTGGGGCCCAGCACAGAACCTTGCGGTACCCCACTAGTCACTGCCTGCCATTCTGAAAAGTACCCATTTACTCCTACACTTTGTTTCGTGTCTGACAACCATTTCTCAATCCATGTCAGTACACTACTCCCAATCCCATGTGCTTTAACTTTGCACATCAATCTCTTGTGTGGGACCTTGTTGAAAGCCTTCTGAAAGTCCAAATATACCACATCAACTGGTTCTCCCTTGTCCACTCTACTGGAAACATCCTCAAAAAATTCCAAAAGATTTGTCAAGCATGATTTCCCTTTCACAAATCCATGCTGACTTGGACCTATCATGTCACCTCTTTCCAAATGCACTGCTATGACATCCTTAATAATTGATTCCATCATTTTACCCACTACCGAAGTCAGGCTGACCGGTATATAATTCCCTGTTTTCTCTCTCCCTCCTTTTTTAAAAAGTGGGGTTACATTGGCTACCCTCCACTCCATACGAACTGATCCAGAGTCAATGGAATGTTGGAAAAAGACTGTCAATGCATCCACTATTTCCAAGGCCACCTCCTTAAGTACTCTGGGATGCAGTCCATCAGGCCCTGGGGACTTATCGGCCTTCAATCCCATCAATTTCCCCAACACAATTTCCCGACTAATAAGGATTTCCCTCAGTTCCTCCTCCTTACGAGACCCTCTGACTCCTTTTATATCCGGAAGGTTGTTTGTGTCCTCCTTAGTGAATACCGAACCAAAGTACTTGTTCAATTGGTCCGCCATTTCTTTGTTCCCCGTTATGACTTCCCCTGATTCTGACTGCAGGGGATCTACGTTTGTCTTTACTAACCTTTGTCCCTTTACATATCTATAGAAACTTTTGCAATCCGTCTTAATGTTCCCTGCAAGCTTCTTCTCGTACTCCATTTTCCCTGCCCTAATCAAACCCTTTGTCCTTCTCTGCTGAGTTCTAAATTTCTCCCAGTCCCCGGGTTCGCTGCAATTTCTGGCCAATTTGTATGCCACTTCCTTTGCTTTAATACTATATCTGCTTTCCCTTGATAGCCACGGTTGAGTCACCTTCCCTTTTTTTTATTTTTACGGCAGACACGAATGTACAATTGTTGTAGTTCATCCATGCGGTCTCTAAATGTCTGCCATTGCCCATCCACAGTCAACCCCTTAAGTATCATTCGCCAATCTATCCTAGCCAATTCACGCCTCATACCTTCAAAGTTACCCTTCTTTAAGTTCTGGACCATGGTCTCTGAATTAACTGTTTCATTCTCCATCCTAATGCAGAATTCCACCATATTATGGTCATTCTTCCCCAAGGGGACTCGCACAACGAGATTGCTAATTAATCCTCTCTCATTACACAACACCCAGTCTAAGATGGCCTCCCCCCTAGTTATTTCCTCAACATATTGGTCTAAAAAAACATCCCTTATGCACTCCAGGAAATCCGCCTCCACCGTATTGCTTCCAGTTTGGTTAACCCAATCTATGTGCATATTAAAGTCACCCATTATAACTGCTGCACCTTTATTGCATTCATCCCTAAGGTTACTGCTCCAGAAACCGTTGAATTTGCAACAGAAACGGGAATTACCTTCAGAAACAGATGCTTTAGGAGATCCACAATCTGGGATATTAGGAAACCCTTAAAAAAGATGAGCTGCATAAAGAGTGGAATTAGTTCGCGGAACAGGGAAATTGGGAGTTGCAGAAACTGCCGAATTTGGCGCTGCAGAAAGTGGGGAATTAGGAGCTCCAGAGACACTAGAATTTGTTTAGTACAGCAGAAGTAGCTCCAGAAACAAGGGATTTACATTTGTAAAGAGTTTGTTTAAGAAACTGGTAAACTAGCTATTCCTCTCGCTGGGTAATTAGGAGAGCGCACCATAAGCAGAATAATTCGGAGCTAAATATATCAGGGAAATGGTAGCCATATAAAAAGCCCAATTAGGTGTTTCATAAATAAATCAATTTGAAGGTCCAGAAACAGGGGAACTATGAGCTGCATAACCTGGGGTAGTAGGAGCTGCAGCAACAGCGGCATTGGGAGCTCCCATAAGAAGGAATTTAGCGGCTCCAAGAACATTGAATCTAAACCCGGAACAAGGGAATTTGCTCCAGGGAGAGGTGGAATGGGATATCCATAATTACAGGAATAAATTCCAGAAACCGGGGAATTAGCTCCAGAAATATTGGGATAAACTCCACAAACTGGGGAATTAAATGCTTCAGAAATACCGGAATTAGGAGAACCAGAAAGAAGGGAATTATGTCCAGAATTATCGTGATGAGCTCCAGAAAGAGGGAGTTTCAGTTGTTCCAAACAACAGGGGACTTTTCAGCTACAGATAAAAGCAGATTACATCCAGGAACAGGGGAGGTTCATCCAGAAACAAAGGAATCGTGAATGTATATTGTATTTGGCTGGGGTACCAGCACTGACCCCTGCGGCAACACACTAGTCATGGTTTGCCATTCTGAAAAGCACCCGTTTATCCCGACTCACTGCTTCCTGTCCGACAACGAGTTCTCTATCCACGTCAGAACATTACGACCAATTCGATGTGCTTTAATTTTGCACACAAATCTCTTGTGTGCAACCTTGTCAAAAATCTTTTGAAAGTCCAAATACACCTCATCCATTGGTTCCTCCTTGTCCACTCTCCGAGTTACATCCTCAAATAATTCTAGACGTTTTGTCAACAGTGATTTCGCCTTCATAAATCCATGCTGATTTGGAGCGATACTGTCACTGCTTTCCAAATGTGCAGCTATTTCATCTTTAATAATTAATTCCAACATTTTCCCCACTACTGATGTCAGGATAACCGGTGTTTAATTACAGGTTTTCTCTCTCCCTCTTTTTTAGTTCCATAAACAGTTGAATTAGCGACAGAAACAGGGTAATTCCATTCAGGAACATGGAAATTAGGAGTCGCAGAAAGCGGGAAAGTCCGAGCTCCAGGAAGACGGGAATTTGCGCTGAAACAAGGGAATTAGCGCCATAAATAGGGGAAATTAGGTCTAAACACTGTGGAATTAAGCCTTAAAAGACGAACAGAAGGAATTACAGGAATTGATAAATTTGCAGCTGCAGAAACAGTGGTATTCGCTCCAGGAAAAGGGCAATGTGGAGCTGCAGAAACAGGGGAATCGAGATTTAGGAACACAGGAACAATCACAATACAGCCCAATTACCTCCAGAAACAGGGAAATTGCGTTTACAAACAGGAGATTTACCTCCAGAAAAATATGACATTACTGTTCATGTTGCAGGGAAATGAGGAGATCTCATCATAAACAGGACAATTCGGTGCCATATATATCGGCAAACTACTCGATTCGTAAAAACAAAAATGATGCGTTTCATATACAGAACAATTTGGAGCTTCATAAAAACGTAAATTAGGAGCTCCACATGAATTTTCCCCAGAAAAAAATGTATTAGCTCTGAAACAGTTGAATTGGCAACAGAATCAGTGGAGCTACCTCCAGAAACAGATGCATTAGGAGATCCATAAGCTGTGATGTTAGGTACTCCAGAAAAAAGATGAGTTCCAGAAACAAGGGAATTATCTTCAGGAACAGAGGATCTAGGAGCTGCAGAGAGGGAGATTAGGAGTTCCAGGAATACTAGAATCAGTTCAGAAACAAAGGTATTAGCTCCAGAAACAGTGGGAATGAGATATCCTTAACTACATGAAAGAATTCCAGAAATTGGAGAATTAGCTCCAAAAATATTGGAGTTCACTCCACAAACTGGGGAATAAAGTGCTCCGGAAACTCCGGAATTTGGAGCTCCATAAAGCGGGGAATTATGTCCAGAAATATGGTGATTATGTCCAGAAAGAGAATCAGATGCTCCAGAAACAGAGGACTTTTCAGCTACAGAAACCAGGTGATTAGCTCCAGGAACAGGGGAAGTTGCTCCTGAATCAGAGGAATTAGGAGCTGCACAGACTGCGAAATTAGTAGCGCAATGAACAGTGGAATTAGCTCCGGAAACTAATGTATTAGCTGCAGAAACAGCGGAAGTAGCTACAGAAACAGAGGAGTTAGGTTAAAAAGAGAGCATTTGGCATATACACAGGCAAATTAGCTGTTCCTTTGGCAGGGGAATTAGGAGAGCACACCAATAGCGAAATAACCCGAGAACAAATGGATTAGCTCCAGAAACAGGGGGAATGGGATCTCCATAAATATTGGATTGAATTCCAGAAACAGGGGAATTAGCTCCAAAAACATTGGAATTTGCTCCACAAAATGGGTGTTAGGTGCTGCAGTAACACGTCCTCTGGACCCGACTTTGGTCATTCATTACCCAATTAGCATCCAACTGCCTTTTCCCATTTATTATTGAATCAATCCTGCACTCCACTTTATCACAGAACGACAACTTTGTCCTTTCTCGTTGTCTACTTTTTCCAGGTCCTATCTGATAAAGTCTGTAATCTTCAATTTTTTCCGAAAAGAGCGGGATGATCATCCGACTATATGCAAAATCGAGTTCTTCATCTATGGAATCTGCACGACCTGCTGAGTTTGACAGAATTTTGTGTTTTTATTCATTTTGCTTCCGTATCCGTTTTAAGGGGCTGTTCTGTCAGTCTGGGAACAGTGTCTATCTGTTTAAAATGTCGTCTTTTCAGAACCGGGTCATTCTGTGTCTGTTTAAAAGGGATGTGCTGTCTGTTGCGAATCTCAAATTTCAAATTTAACAAACTGCCATCGGATGGTGCAATAATTTTAATTTGTTGGTGACAACGAAAATCTATGCTGGCTGTGTCCTGCTCCTGATCAGTGATGCTGGTATATATTGGGGTAATCCCCTGGGTCCTGCTCCTGATCAGTGATGCTGGGATATATTGGGGTAATCCCCTGGGTGAAGCTCCTGATCAGTGATGCTGGTATATATTGGGGTAATCCCCTGGGTCCTGTTCCTGATCAGTGATGCTGGTATATATTGGGGCAATCCTCTGGGTCCTGTTTCTGATCAGTGACAGATTAGGAAAAGGGAAGGTGCAACGACACCTGGGTTTCATGGTTCATCAGTCATTGAAGGTTAGCATGCAGGTACAGCAGGCGGTTAAGAAAGCAAATGGCATGTTGGCCTTCATAGCGAGGGGGATTTGAATACAGGGGTAGCGAAGTGTTGCTACAGTTGTACAGGGCCTTGGTGAGGCCACACCTGGAGTATTGTGTACAGTTTTGGTCTCCTAACTTGAGGAAGGACATTCTTGCTATTGAGGGAGTGCAGCGAAGATTCACCAGACTGATTCCCGGGATGGTGGGACTGACCAATCAAGAAAGACTGGATCAACTGGGCTTGTATTCACTGGAGTTCAGAAGAATGAGAGGGGACCTTATAGAAACGTTTAAAATTCTGACGGGTTTAGACAGGTTAGATGCAGGAAGAATGTTCGCAATATTGGGGAAGTCCAGAACCAGGGGTCACAGTCTGAGGTTAAGGGGTAGGCCATTTAGGACCGAGATGAGGAGAAACATCTTCACCCAGAGAGTGGTGAACCTGTGGAATTCTCTACCACAGAAAGTAGTTGAGGCCAATTCACTAAATATATTCAAAAGGTAGTTAGATGAAGTCCTTACTACTCGGGGGATCAAGGGTTATGTCGAGAAAGCAGGAAGGGGGTACTGAAGTTTCATGTTCAGCCATGAACTCATTGAATGGCGGTGCAGGCTAGAAGGGCCGAATGGCCTACTCCTGCACCTATTTTCTATGTTTCTATGTTTCTATGTTTCTATGCTGGTATATATTGGGGCACTCCCCTGAATCCTGCTCCTGATCAGTGATGCTGGTATATATTGGGGCAATCCCCTGGGTCCTGTTCCTGATCAGTGATGCTGGTATATATTGGGGCAATCCCCTGGGTCCTGCTCCTGATCAGTGATGCTGGTATATATTGGGACGATCCTCTGGGTCATGTTCCTGATCAGCGATGCTGGTATATATTGGGGCGATCTCCTGGTTCCTGCTCCTGAACAGTGACAAGGGGATATGTTTCGGCTAGTCTCCTCAGTCCTGGTCCTGATCAGAGATGCTGGGAAATATTGGTGTAATCACCTGGGGGCTGATGCTGCTCAGTGTGCAATGCTTTCTGCTGGAAAGTGTTTAAATGTTCGAGCAGATAAATGTTTGTTCTGCCAGGTTAAGCGCCTGGAAGAAGGACCTGTTATTGCGGGTGCCTCGGTTCAAACTTTAAGAATGGTAATTTCAGATTGGGCCTCGGAACCGGAACGAAGCAAGGACCTGTTTAAATCCCGATTTAAACTCACCCGTTCAGCGCGAATGGGGCGGCTTCATGTTTGACACTGGCTTTATTCCCCGTCCAATTGCACGCAACATTGAATTCAATGGGAAACAAACCGCCGGCATGTAAAAAATGTCTGTCCAGAATTCGCCTTGTTCGCGCTTGCGGCTGTGGTTCAAGTTTTACCTGAAATTAGATGCAGGAGCAGAGAACACGAATGAATTAAAAACATCAATTAGACATTTGAAAATAAACATCAGCCATGAGATGGGTCGGGATAGGAGAGAGCGATAATTACTCACAGAGGATATACTTCAAATTAAGAGATCAGAACAAGGAGCAGAGGAGGACACCGGGCCATGAGGAGGGAGCAGTCTGTTTGAGTGGTCAAACTCCAGCAAACAGCATAGATGGAGTAAGGCTGAATGTTCTCTATCTGGGCAAGAAATATCTGGGGTGTGAAACAACACTAGAAAATGCACCAAAGGAGAATGTTGTGAAATTGCCAGTGGCACATGAGGTACATCAATTGTGAAAACTCCAAAATGAAACAACCCCTTTCGGACAGGAAGAGGGAGACTTATTTTAAAAAATGGGTATTGGCAATATTAGCGGAGTTTTCTCTTTTGCTCCCGGATATGTAATGCAGTAGCGGATTGACGGAGGTCTTCTACTCTGTCCCATTTCATTCATTTATCACTGGGACAACCTTTCAACTTTCGGCGAAGAGGTAAACCGGATGGTGTCGAATGGGCGCATGTTTCTAAAATCCTACTCGGTTTTGCTACCCATTTAAATCAATGAAAATCAAATTACTGAGCTGTGCACAATCTGTCTGTCTGTAAGTCTAAATGTTTGTCCATCTATCCATCTATCTCTATCTCTCTATATCTCCATGTCTCTATCGCCCTAATAATATCTTTCTATCTATCGATATATATCTATATATATATATTTATATATATTTATATATAGCTGCCTCTCCCTCCGTATCTCACTGTCTGTCTCTCTGTCTGTCTGCCTATCTATCTCTTTATCCATCCCTTTATCTCTATTTATCTCTTTCTAATAATTCCTGTAATGGTAGAATTTGCAGTTACATCTCAAAACTCTCCACGCCAGTCACTATGAATGGGCTGATGGTTTAACTAACAATGTGACCTTCCACCTTGACGTTGAGTAGGTATCTGAATGGAAGCAGATCGATGCTATTCTGCTGTTTGCCATCTGTGAGTGAGAACTGGATAGGTTACAATTTGATCGAGGGAAAATAAAGCGATTAAATCATAATGGAATTTACTCTGCACATTACTCCATTTACAGTCAATTGGAAGGAAAATCAATTTGAATGATTTATGGCAAATTGCAGATCTGTATCATTCAGTTTATCCAGTAGATATAAAAACAATATCCTTAAAGCAATAAATATCTGTCTGATTTGATGTGATATGGTTTTCACTGTCTAACAATTAGCACCCCCTGTCCGGAGCACACAATTTTAATCGGGCGGGGAACAGACTGCTCGGCAATAATAGAACCCCTCCATTCACCTTCCTTTAAATTCAATGCAATGACTTTGGCTGGTTCTGTCGATCATTCTCCACTCACATTTGATCCCACTGACCTCATCAGTGTTTGTTTAACGCCAAGATGATAACGATTCAAATCTGCTTCCAAGGCTGACAATAGACAGCAGACTATAAACTGTTCATTAAATAAATCTCCCAGTGACAATTTCGCGGCAACAATATACTGTCATTCGCATATTAAGAGGAATAAACTGATTGCAATGAATTGTTGGATATGGAGACTTCTGTAATGAACACAATGTTTACAGTTCAATATCTTTTACATAATGACATAGGGATATGGTAATTTACAAAGAAAATGGACAGAAAATGGGATGTGAACGTTAGAATCTGGAATACAATTAAAATGCTTACAGAATTAATATCTGGAAATGGAGACTTAACAGGAACGCCAGTAAAAGCGAAAGCAGGAAACACAATTTCTGTACACGTTTAATTATCCTCCATACCGTATATTCAACTGACTGACTCCGATCCATTCGTTCTACATCTGCAGAACGCTGCTTCGGTTTGTTCTGCAGATCAAACTCCGAGAGACAATTTGGGTAAACACATTGAGCGAATATTCTTATGTAAGGTGGGAGAAATCTCCACTGTAGTAATAGGGCGTAAGGAGAATGATATTAGTTCGAGCGACTAAACAAACAGATTCAGCTAATCACTTTTTAAGAAACGTGTTGCAATATCACATTTGCATTGAGTCAGATTATGCACAGATGGAAAGTGCATCTCCCCAAAAGCCAGGGAAGAACAGACTATGTGAAATCTTCAGTCTGACTGCACTGGGTGATCAAGAACAGGTTTGGTTCAGGTTTATGATTAATTCTATGGTTCCGTTATTTCAGAAAATTTCTCTCCAATTCTCAGTGTGCACTTTAAATTCAAAATGAAACCAATTTATGTGGGTGAACCCCCGTTAATATATTTACATCGTTTCGACAGCCCTTAAAATGTTGACACCCTCCGAGACAACGAAAGTGTAGTCAAGCCGATGAATTGTTCCCAGGAATTTACAACCATTCACCTTTTACAATGTCAGAAAGGACCATGAAACTGCTCTAAATATTGAAACATCCCTGAGGGCTTCCCACCAATGTTGCTACACATCCAGGAGCCTGTCCGACAAGTGTCCAAGGGCTCCATCCTGTAAATGGTGATGCAATCAATGTTAACTGAATAAATATTTTCAATTTCAATAGACTTACTGGATTTATGGCACAATTCCTGAGAACACAACCAAAAATACAAACTGTTCCACAGCACCACAGCAAAGAACTCACTGCCAGGAGTATGTTGCAGTTATGTTCCTACTTCCTGGGACAGAGCAAAAAAACACACATTACCGGGGATCCTCATCAGATCTAACCATGAATCTTTACCAGGCATGACAGTGATATGGAGAGATGAGAGGAACTGGAAATTATCTCCTACGGCAGAGAAGTTTAAGCGCTGATTTAACAAAGACGGTCACTATCATGAAGGGTTTTGATTGATTAGATCAGGAGAAACTGCTTCCACTGGAAGGCGGGACGGTAGCAAGATGGTACAGCAGATAACATTTCCCCCCAAAATCCAGGAAAGATATGAGGAGGATTGCTTTTATGCATCGACTTGTTATAATCTGAAACACTATACCTGAGAAGGTAAGGAAGCAGTTATAATAGTAACTTTCAAAAGGATATTGGATATATCCTTGAAAACAAGATCTGTTTGCCTTTATATTCTATTCATCTATCTATAAACCAAAGTAACGAATATCTATTGTAAGCGACTTCATAGCTTTCTCTGCCTTCTTAAACAATGTGTGGATATGCACACCAAATTTCTCTGCTCATCTAGAATTTTGTAAGTCGTGCTATTTATACAATACTGACTTTCCATATTAGTGCTATCAAGCGGTATTACTTCATATTCACCACATTGAACACCATCTACAATGCTGCTGCGCATTTCAAACTCCTGACTCAATCATCCTGAATCCTATAACAATGCTCATCACTACCTACTACTATGCCAAGTTTTGTTTTATCTCTAAAGTTTAGAATTCCGCTCTTTACACCCGAATCGAGGTCGTTTATAAAAGTTGCAAAGAGTAATGGAACCATTATTTACACCCAGGAACACCACAGCAAACCTCCTCACAATCTGAAAAACATCCACCCACCAGCATATTTCGCTGCTGTTACTGAGCTAATGTTGTATGCATACCACCACTTTCCTATTAATTCTCTGGGCTTCCATTTCTTAATGACCTCTGGTGTGTCACTTTGTCGAATATATTCGCAATGTCCATAGATGCAAAATCAACTACATCAGGTCAAATAATGGCAAGAAAACCTTCAGCTGATTATCAATTACCGCCCTCCCTCAGCTGAGGAATGAATTCTTATTCATGTTGAACAAGCACTGAGCATAGCATGGGCACAGAATGTAATCTGGTTACGGGACTTCAATGACCATCACCAAGAGTGGCTCCGTAGCACCATTATTGACCGTGCTGCACGAGTCTTGAAGGTCACAGCTGCCAGACTGAGCTTTCCGAACACGAACGTAGCAGGCAAAGTCAACCTCCAACAATTGAGAGTCTAACCACCTTCCCTTGACATTCAACAGCATTACCATCGCCGAATCCCCGCCTAACAAATACTGGGGTATCACCATTGAGGGAAACTTAACTTGGCCAGCTACATAACTAATGTGGCAACAAGAGCACGTAGGAGGCGGGATACTCTTGGCAAGTGTCTCAACTCCTCACTCAGATTTTCTACAATCTACAAGCCACATGACAGGAGTGTGATGGAATACACTTCACTTGCCTGGATGAGTGCAGCTCCAACAACACTCAAGCAGCTCAACCCCATTGAAGAAAAAGCAGCCCGCTTGATTGGAAATGTATCCACCACCTTAAAGATTCACTCCCTCCATAAGCAGTGCACCGTTGCTGCACTATGTGCCATCGACAAGATGCACTGCAGAAAATGGCCAAGGGTTCTTCGGTAGCACCACCCAAAGCAGCAAACTCATCCAGCTAGAAGGACAAGTGCAGCAGTTGCATGGGGACATGATCACTTGGAAGTCCCACTCCAAGCTACACTCAACCTGACATTGTAATATTTTGCCATTCCTCCATCGTCGCGGAATCAACATTCTGGAAATCCCTACCGAACATTACTTTTACCACAAGGACAGCAGCAGTTCAAGAATGCGGTTCACCATCGCCTCCACAAGGGTAATTAGACGATGGCCAATAAATACTGGCTTTGACAGCGATGACCACATCCCAGAATGAAAAAAACACCTAGGGACCCACTTATATCCGCTGATTTCTATTACACGTCGACGACTCGAAATTGTCGACAAAGAGGTCGCAAGAGACTTGTGCAAAGCATAATTGTGGCCAGTCGTGAAGGCTTTACTTTGCCAGCAACCTCACATTCCGGGGTAATAATTGGCACAGAATTCGTGTAATAAGTATAGAGGGCGCAGTATTCATAATATATATTGAGATGAGCATTTTTAGCCAGTACTTAGCAAGAGAAAGAAGACAGGGAGAAGTTCTGAACTGAGTTAAAGTGAATGAAGTTGGGTGGGTGTGTGAGAGTATTTTGGTGGTATTGATCATAATTCAGTAAGATTTATAGTAGTTATATAAAAGGAGAAAGATAGACGAGGAGATACATTTTTCAATTCGAGAAAGGCCAATTTTACTGAGGTGGGATGTGATTTATGGAACGTGTACTGGAAACTACTGAAGGTAAATCAGTGTCGGAGTAGTGTGAGGCATTCAATGTGGAAATAGTGAGTGATCAGAGCAAATATCTTCCTATAACGAAAAGTGGGCCTCAATATCTAGGGCCTCCTGCATGTTAATTAATAAGATAATGCGAAAAAGGGAAGATTAAGTCAGATACAGAAATCTAAATACTACAGAAAGCCAAGCGGATTGTAGAAAGTGGAATAAAAAGGAAATTAAGAAAGCATGAAAAAATGTTGGCAAGTGAAATCAAAGATAAATACATAAAGGATAAAAACATAGCTAAAGATAGTGTAAGACCTATCAGAAACGAAACAAGTTATATATGTATGGGTTTGGAAGAGGAGGGAATGTTCCTCAATGAATAATTCGTACCTGTCTTCACAAGGGACACGATGCAGACATTTTAGTGAAGTGGTTGGTGTGTGAAATATTAGATAAGATGAAAGTAGTGAGAGAGGAAATGTTAATGAGTTTAGCATATTTGAAAGAAGATACTTCACTAGTCTCAGAAGAAATGTATCCCAGGCTGTTAAGGTAATCAATGGAAGAAATAGCAGAGGCTCTGACCATCAATTTCCAATCCACTGTGGTTAAAGATGTTGTGCCGGAGGACTGGCGGATTGCTAACGTTGCACCATTGTTTAAAATGGAGAAAGGGATTCCCCAAGTAATTAAAGCTGTGTGAACCAAACGTCGACAGTGGGAAAATTATTGGAAAAAAATATGACGTACAGTATTTATCATCATTTGTAAAGGCACAGATTAATCAATGCCAGTCAGCATGGATTTATTAAGGGAAAGTTATGCCTAATTAACTTGATTGAAGTTTTTGAGGCGGTAACAAGAAGCGTCTATGAGGGCAGTGCGTTTCATGTAGGCTGCATGGATTTTAACCATTGCTTGCAACAAACTCCCACATGGAAGAAAAATAAAAACCATGGATCCAAGGGAAAGTGTCAAGTTGGAGCCATAACTATCCCAGTGGCTGGAAGCAAAGGGTAATGGTTCACGGGTGTTTGTGACTGGAAGGCTGTATCCAGTGGAGTTCGGCTGCGCTCAGTACTCGGTCCCTTGCGTTTTGTTTAAAATATCAATGATTTAGGGCTAGACTTTCCATTAGTTTCTGCCCGTTTCCGACCACTGACCACGCATTTAACGGCTCTGCTGCTATAACGCCAGTTTATCTCCCATTTACGCCAAAAACGGAAATTAACATCCATTTATCGCCCATTTATTACCCGTTTACCACCAGCATTTAATTAGGCATTAATTTAATGGCGAGAATTAATTTAACTGTCTGCCATATTTTTATGACATCAATGCTCAGAATACAGATTTTGAAACAAACTAATGCCCAGAAACCTCCAAGAATATCGCTCGCCCAAGAACACGCTGAAAAAAAGCTGCACTCACCTGACCTTAACCCAGCAGCATGGAATCTATTTTGTAAATGGAAGGACTTTCATTAGAAAAGGCAGCTTTAAGTTCTGGGTTGTTTTGATTTAATCTGTGAGTTATTTTAAGGTGAATATGAAATCTGAAGAAACGTCTTATTGTTTTTTGGACGAATTTACGTTATTTTGTGAGATTTCGGAAGAAAATGTATTATTTCTGAAAAATACGACTAATAGTCATTGTAATGTGGCCTGCAATTTTTCAGCCTTTATTGATGACTACTCACATGCTGCAGACTAGAGATGGGAGAAGGTATGTTGAAGAGCATTATGTGTCCAATCAAGGACATGGCAGGCTGAGGAGAAGGAGGAGAACATACACCCAACGCACTGACAGGAAGAAACGGTCTTTTACCTGAACGTATCCGAGAACACCTGCATTGGGAGAGTGCGATTGCAAAAGGAGGTCATCGCTGAGATATACCAGCTCCTCAAGGAGATCTGCAGCCTAACAGCACCACTATGACCGCACTGCCCATAATTTACAGCACCACTTTCCTTCCATGCATCTGGCTCCTCTCAGGCCTCAGCAGGCGAAATGTGTGCTATCTCTCAGCATGCCACACATTGCTCCTTTCGATAGGTGACAGAAGGCCTTTATGCTCGGAGGATGGACTTTATAAACATCCCTTTGATCAGGGAGACGCAGACTGAGAGGGCGTTGGGTTTTACCGATATATAAAACGGAAAAGAGTGAATAAAGTAAATGTTGGTCCCTTAGAAGATGAGAAGGGGGATATAATAATGGTAAAAGTGGAAATGGTTGAGATCTTAAACAATTATTTTGCTTTGGTCTTCACAGTGGAAGACACAAAAACCATATCAAAAATTGCTGGTCACGGGAATGTGGGAAGGGAGGACCTTGAGATAATCACTATCACCAGGGTGTAGTGCTGGACAGGCCAATGGGACTCAAGGTAGACAAGTCCCCTGGTCCTGATGAAATGCATCCGAGGGTATTAAAAGATATGGCGGAAGTTATAGCAGATGCTTTCGTTATAATCTACCAAAATTCTCAGGACTCTGGGGAGGTACCAGCGGATTGGAAAGCAGATAATGTAACGCCTCTGTTTAAAAAAGGGGACAAACAAAAGGCATGTCACTATAGGCCGGTTAGTTTAACATCTGTAGTGGGGAAAATGCTTGAAGCTGTCATTATGGAAGAAATAGCTGGACATCGAGATAGGAATAGTGCAATCAAGCAAACGCAACATGGATTCACGAAGGGGAAATCATGTTTAACTAATTTACTGGAATTCTTTGAGGACATAACGAGCATAGTGGATAGAGGTGTACCGATGGATGTGGTGCATTTACATTTCCAAAAGGCATTCGATAAGGTGCCACACAAAAGGTTACTGTTAAAGATAAAGGCACGCAGATTCAGAGGAAATGTATGAGCATGGATTGAGAAATGGCTAGCTAACAGAAAGCAGAGATTCGGAATAAATGTGTCCTTTTCGGGTTGGACATCGATGGTTAGTCGTATGCCACAGGCTTCGGTGCTGGGCCCACAACTGTTAACAATATAAATAGATGACCTGGGAGAGCGAACAGAGTGTAGTGTAACAAAATTTGCAGATGACACAAAGATTATTGGGAATGTGGGTTGTGTAGAGGACACAGAGAGGCTGCAAAGGGATTTAGATAGGTTAAGCGAATGTGCTATGGTTTGGCAGATGGAATACAATGTCGGAAAATTTGAGGTTATACACCTTGGGAAACAAAGCAGTAAAAGGAAATATTATTTGAATGAGGAGAAATTACAACATGCTGCAGTGCAGATGGACCTGGGATTCTATCTGCATCAATCCCAAAAAGTTAGTTTACAGGTGCAGCAGGTAATCAGGAAGGCAAATGGAATGTTGGCCTTCATTGCGATAGGGATGGAGTACAAAAGTAGGGAGGTCCTGCTGCAACTGTACAGGGTATTGGTGAGGCCGCACCTGGAGTACTGCGTGCAGTTTTGTTCACCTTTCTTAAGGAAGGATATACTAGCTTTGGAGGGGGTACAGAGACGCTTCACTACGCTGATTCCGGAGATGAGGGGGTTACCTTATGATGATAGATTGAGTAGACTGGGTCTTTACTCGTTGGAGCTCAGATGGATGAGTGGTGATCTTATAGAAACATTTAAAATAAAGAAAGTTAAAGACAAGATAGAGGCAGAGAGGTTGTTTCCACTGGTCGGGGAGACTAGAACTAGGGGGCACAGCCTCAAAATACGGGGGAGCCAATTTAAAACCCAGTTGAGAAGGAATTTCTTCTCCAATAGGGTTGTGAATCTGTGGAATTCTCTGCCCAAGGAAGCAGTTGAGGCTAGCTCATTCAATGTATTCAAGTCACAGATTCATAGATTTTTAACCAATAAGGGACTTAAGGGTTCCTGGGAGCGGGCGGGTAGGTGGAGCTGAGTCCACGGCCAGATCAGCCATGATCTTGTTGAATGGTTGAGCAGGCTCTAGGGGCTAAATGACCGACTCCTCTTTCTATTTGTTATGTTCTTATGTTCTCCAGAATAGCTAACTTCCCCAAGGTGCAGGGAGCAATAGACTGTACGCACATGGCCCTGCGAAAACCCTTTCAGGATGTCGATGTGTTTCTGAAGCGAAAGCGATTCCACTCCCTTAATATGCAGCTCCTTGTTGACAACAAGCAAATAATCATGGCAGTCAATGCAACATTTCCAGGCAACAGCCTTGATGTGCACATCTTGCGTGAGAGCGATTTGTCTCAGCTGATTATGAGTAAGCCACAAGGTCACGGTTGGAAATGGGTGATAAAGGATATGGCCTCACGAGCTGACTGATGACGCCCCCTGCGTAAGCCGCAGACTGAAGCCGAGAAGCAATACAATGAAAGTGACATAGCCACACACAATGTCGTCGAAAAGACAATTGGATTGCTTAAGCAGCACTTCAGGTGCCTGGACTACTCAGGAGGCAAATTGCAATAACATCCTGAGCTCAGTTCATTGTGGTGTGCTGCATGTTGCATAAATTAGCGATCAGGAAGGGACAAGAATTGCCAGAGAGAGGAGAAAAGGATGAAGATAAGGTGGTCGATGACCTCGGGGAATACATTCATGCTGAAGTTGAAACAATGCCCCCCACCCTGCTCTACACCGCAGGAAAATGCCCATGCTGGCTACAGAGCTGCAAGGACGTTGCTTCAGCTGCTCAGAAATTAAAAGCTTTGCTTGAAATAATGTTGATGGTATTTACGCAGTTGCATGTGTTGTGTCTGCAGCTCATAAATTAAAGGTTTGGGTTACGTTGGTGACAAGTACTGGTACGTTTGAGTTTAACCTTTAATGGTATGGACTCGCCAGTGTTTCAAGTTACAACTTGCTGAATACAATGCACAACAAAGTTAAGTTCAATTTATAAAAAATATGTTTAACGATTTAAAAAGAAATCAGAATCGAACATAACACAATACAATACAACAAAATACTAACCACTTCCCCATCCCAACGCAAACATTGTACATTTTAACATTTTAACAAAACAATATCAAGATATTTTAATTTAAAAGCCTGCATACCCCACTCTCCCCGAAACCATTTTAACAACGAAACATTTAAAAACAGCAATAATTTATCAACTAACGCTAAACCGAAACGCATACCCACCCCACAGGCAACAATATTAACGTGTAACAAACACCACTCTCTCCCTCCCTTCGCCAACGCGACTCCTTCCCTTTCCCTATACGGGTCTGAAAACCACCTCTTCCCTTTCCCCTATCAAAACCAAGTCGCTTTCCCGCAATGTTCCTCAAGCACTGATTCGATGGGCGGGGGCCGGGGGGAGGGGGTGGCAGAGGGCGTGTCGGTAGATCTTACGATTGGGGTGATGATGGTGAAGAGGACATTTCTGTGGAAACATTCTCGAGCCAGATGCAACAGATTCCTCCTGGCTCGCATGTGTCTCGAGCAATGGTGGTGCGGCACCTTGGGGAGCATTGTCGGATTCCTGGACCACGAATAGCCCTCTGGCATCAGTGTTCCTGGCTATTCGCTCCAGTGCCACAGCTATCCGCTTCATTTTCTCGTTCATGTTAGCGGATAGCGTGACCAACTGCTGAGATATTCCACCTATTATGGAGAGGAGCGTTGAACATTCTCATCGCTCCACCTGGACCATGTTCTCGCTAATATCTCCCGTTCGTGGAGCAGTCTGATTGTGCTGAACCAACCTCCGCAGGATCGTCGCCTGCAGTGAATCACTCTGGGCCTCGCTAACTCGGTCCTAAATGGCTGACCCCTTATTCTTAGTTTTTGACCCCTGGTTCTGGAACTCCCCAGCAACGGGAACATTCTTCCTGCCTCTAACCTGTCCAATCCAGTCAGAATTGTATATGTTTCTATGAGATCTCCTCTCATTCTTCTAAACTCCAGTGTATACAACCCCAGTTGATCCTCATATGTCCGTCCTGCAATCCCAGGAATCAATCTGGTGAACCTTCGCTGTACTTCCTCAAACGCAAGACCATCCTTGCTGAGATAGGAGACCAAAACTGAAGACAATATTCCAGGTGTGTCCTCATCAAGGCCCTGTACAACTGCAGTAAGACCTCCCTGCTAGTATACTCAAATCTTCTTGCTATGAAGGCCAACATGCCATTTGCCTCTTCACCACCTGCTGTACCTGCATGCCAAACTTCAATGACTGATGTACCATGACACCCAGGTCTTGTTGCACCTCCCCATTTCCTAATCTGTCACCATTCAGATAATATTCCGTCCTCCTGTTTTTGCCACCGAAGTGGATAACCTCACAATCATCCACATTAAATTGCATCTGCCATGCATTTACCCACTTAATTAACCTGTCTCGGTCACCCTGATGTCTCTTAGCATCATCCACACAGCTCACACCGCCACCCAGCTGAGAGTCATCTGCAAACTTGGAGATATTACATTTAATTCCTTTCTCTCAATCATTGATGTAGATTGTAAAAAGGGAGGTGTCCTAGCACTGAACCCTGCGGCACCCCACTGGGCACTGCCTACATTTCTGAAAAAGACCCGTTTATTCCGACTCGCTCCTTCCTGTCTGCCAATTAGTTCTCTATCCACGTTAATACATTACCCCCAAAACCATGTGCTTTAATTCTGCAAACTAGTTTCTTGTGTGGGTCCTTGTCAAAAGCCTTTTGAAAGTCCAAATACACCACATCCACTGCTTCTCCCTTTTCCACTCGACCAGTTACATCCTAAAAAAATTCGAGAAGATTTGTTAAGCATGATTTCCCTTTCATAAATCCAAGCTGACTCGGACCGATCCTGTCACTGTTTTCCAAAACGGCTGCTATTTCATCTTTAATAATTGATTCCAACATTTTCCCCAACACCGATGTTAGGCAAACCGGTCTATAATTGCACGTTTTCTCTCTCCCTCATTTTTTATAAAGTTGTGTTACTTTAGCTACCATCCAATTCAGAGGAACTGATCCAGAGTCAATGGAATATTGGAAAATGATCACCAATGCATCCAATATTTCGAGTGCCAGTTCCTTAATATTCTGGGATGCAACCTATCAGGCTCTGGTGATTTTTCGGCCTTCAATACCATCAAATTCCGGAACACAATTTCCTGAACAATAAGGGTTTCCCTCAGTTCCTCCTTTTCACTAGACCCTAGAAACACTCATATTTCTGGAAGGTTATTTGTATCTTCGTTATTGGAGACAGATCGAAAGTATTTATTCAATTGCTCTGTCATTGCTTTGTTCCCTATAATGAATTCATCTGATTCTGTCTGCAAATGACCTACGTTAATCTTCATTAATCCTTTTCTCTTCACATATCTATAGAAGCTTTTGCAGTCAGTTTTTATGTTCCCAGCAAGCTTCCTCTCATGCACTATTGTACTGCGGTCAATTAAACCCTTTGTCCTCCTCTGATGAATTCTAAATTTCTCCCAGTCCTCAGGTTTGCTGGTTATTCTCGCCAATTTATATGCCTCTTCCTTGGATTTAACGCAATCACTAATTTCACTTGTGTGCCACGGTTGATCGACCTTCCTCTTTTTATTTTTACACCAGACAGGGATGTACAATTGTTGAAGTTCATCCATGTAATCTAATAATGTCTGCCATTGCCTATCCACTGTCAACCCTTTAAGTATCATTTGCCAGTCTATCCTAGCCAATTCACGTCTCATACCTTCGAAGTTACCTTTCCTTAAATTCAGGACCTTAGTCTCTGAATTAACATTTCATTTTCCATCTTAAAAATAATTCTACCATATTATCGTCACTCTTCCCCAGGGGGCCTCGCACAACAAGATTGCTACTTAGTCATCTCTCATTGCACAGCACCCAGTCTTGATTGGCCAGCTCTACAGTTGATTCCTCGATATATTGGTCTCGAAAGCCATCACAAATACACTCCAGGAAATCCTCCTCCACCGCATTGCTACCAATTTGATTAGGCCAATCTATATGTAGATTAAAGTCGCCCATGATAACTGCCGTTCCTTGAGTGCACACATCTCTAATTTCTTGTTTGATGCCATCACCAACCTCGTTACTACTGTTTGGTTGTCTGGACACAACTCTCACTAGCGTTTTCTGTCCTTTGGTATTCCGTAGCTATAGCAATAGAGATTCGACATCATTCAAGCTAATGCCCTTTCTTACTGTTGCGCTAATTTCCTCTTTAACTAGCAACGCCAATCCACCTCCCTTTCCTTTCTGTCTATGCTTCCTGAATGTTGAATACCCGTGGATGTTGAGTTCCCAGCCTTGGTCACCCTGGAGCTATGTCTCCGTAATCCCAATTATATCATAATCATAAATAGCTGCCTGCGCAATTAATTCATCCACCTTATTCCTAATACTCCTCGCATTGAGGCACAGAGCCTTCAGGCATGTCTTTTTAACCCTCTTTTTCCATTTAGAATTTTTCTGTAATGTGGCCCTTTATATTTTTGCCTTGGGTTTCTCTGCCCTCCACTTTTGCTATTCTCCTTTCTACCTTTTGCTTCTGCCCCCATTTTACTTCCCTCTGAATATCTGCTTGGGTTCCCATTCACCTGCCATATTAGTTTAACCCCTCCCCAAAAGGACGAGCAAACACTCCCCCATGACATTGGTTCTGGTCCTGCCCAGGTGCAGACCGTCCGGTTTGTACTGGTCCCACCTCCCCAGAACAGGTTCCAATGTCCCAGGATGTTGAATCGCTCCCTCTTGCACCACTCCTGAAGCGACGTATTCATCTGAGCTATTCTGCAATTCCTTATCTGACTAGCACGTGGCACATCGAGCAATCCTGAGATTATTATCTTTGAGGTCCTACTTTTTAATTTGTCATCTAGCTCCCTAAATTCTTCTTGTAGGACCTGATCCCGTTTTTTTACCTATATCATTGGTACCAATATGCACCACGACAACTGGCTGTTCACCCTCCCTCTTCAGAATGCGCTGCATCCGATCCGAGGCATCCTTGACCCTTGCACCAGAGAGGCAACATACAATCCTGGAGTCTCGGTTGCAGCCGCAGAAACTCATATCTATCCACCTTGCAATAAAATCCCCAATCGCGATCGCTCTCCCACTCTTTTTCCTGTCCTCCCGTGCAGCAGAGCCACCCACGGTGCCATGCACTTGGCTGCTGCTTCCTTCCGCTCATGATGTGATGACACAGCCTTGCTTGACCCCGGTCCGTATGTGGAATGGTTCTGTGATGGATGCCTTGATCGGGAGCACGGCTTGCATTTCATCCTGCAGAGGTGGAGCATGGTGACAAACCTTTAAGTGCTGCCGAATCTGAGGAGGACGTTCCTTAATCCCTCATGATTGACAGCGTTGGAGGCTTTCGTGACGTCAAAGAAGGCATTTCTCTTGTACCTGCATCCTGGTGAAGATCATATCCATTGTGCCAATTAGTGGGCGGAATCCGCATTGCGACTGTGGGAGGAGTTCTTCAGCCACAGCTAGAAGGTGATTGAGGAGAATTCTTACGCCGACTTTGTCTTTGGTTGAGAGCAGCGCGGTTCCCCTGTCGTTACCGCAGTCAAACTCGTCACCTTTCTTTAAGATCATAGCATTTAAAGCGACTGTGAGATCTCCTAGCAAGATCTCCTCCTTCCAGATAAGGTAATGAATACGTGCCAGTAGTGCTTCGCCACCAAGCTTCAGTACTTACAAGGGGATTCCATCTGCTCCAGAGGCCTTGTTATTTTTAGTTGTCAGATGGCCTTTTCAGATTCGTACCGAGCTGTGATTGTGCCAAGGAGGTGATGGGTAGCATGCTGTGGGATGCAGTCAAGGACACTCATGTCGATGACAGATTCTTTGTTGCGAAGATCCTCGAAGTGTTCTTTCCAGTGGGCACTGGTAGCCTCATTGTCTTTGATGAGCAGTTCTCTGTTCTTGGCTTTCCGTGGAATAAGCCCTTGGGCCATCGGTTCTACCGCACTGAAAGATCCACCCACGTCGTGTTTGTCGGCTCGATGCTAGATCTCCTGCGCTATTAATTATCTGTTAGTTGGAGTTTCTTTATTACGTTCACGTTCTCTATTAGTCTGAGATTCTAAAGTAGTTATTGGAGCTGTATTACTTTGAAGGGCTGTATTAGGTTGAGTTTCTCTTGTGGTTTGAGGTGTATTGTTTTAAATGGCTGTATTTGTTTGAGGTTCTCATATTGGTTTGAGTTTCTCTCATAGTTTGAGGTTCTATTTTAGCTTGAGTTTCTCTAAATAGTGGAAATGTTATATTATTTGATGCTGCTGTATTTATTTGAGATTCTGTATTAATTTGAGGGTATTTATGATTTTGAGGGGCTGAAGTATTTTGAGGTTCTCTAGTAGTTTGCGGTTACCTATTAGTTTGAGGATCTTTATTGTCTTAGGGGCTGTATTTGTTTCACGTTCACAATTAGTTCTAGGGGTTGTATTAGTTTGATAGGCTGTTTTATTGGAAATGCTGTTTTAGTTTCAAAGGCTGTATCAATATAACTTGCTATGTGCGGTGGAGTTGCTGTATTAGTTGTAAGTCGTCTATCAGCTTGAGGTTCTCTGTTAGTTTGATGTACTCTATTTATTGTATTATTTTGAGGTAGTCTATTAGTTTTAAGGTCGGAATGAATTAGAGATTTTCTATTAGTTTGAGAAGCTGTATTAGTTTGAGGTTTTGTATTAGTTTGAGGGACTGCATTACTTTAAGGGGCTGTATTAGTTTGAGGGCAGTATTAGTTTGAGATTCTCTATTGAGACTGTATTGAGATTCTCTATTAGTTTGAGGAAATATATTAATTTGACGTTCTTGTAAAGTTTATATTCTTGTCTTATTTTAAGCGGCTGTATTTGTTCTAGGTCCGCTATGGGCATTAAGACATCTATTAAAATGAGATGCTGTATTAATTTGAGTGGCTGTATTAGCTTGAGTATCTGTATTAGTTTGAGCGATTGTATTAGTTTAAGGGGCTGCATTAGTTTGAAGGACTGCAATAGTTTGAGGGACTGTATTATTTTGAGGGACTGTATTAGTTTGAGGGGCTGTATTAGTTTGAGGAACTGTATTAGATTCAGGGTCTGTGTTAGTTTGAGCGACTGTATTAGCTTGAGGGTCTGTATTAGCTTGAGCGACTGTAATAGTTTGAGGGTCTGTATTAGCTTGAGGAACTGTATTGGATTGACGGACTGTATTAGTTTGAGGGACTGTATTAGTTTGAGGGGCTGTATTAGTTTGAGGGACTCTATTAGATTGAGATCTGTATTAGTTTGAGGGGCTCTATTAGTATGAGGGGCTGCATTAGTTTGAGGGTCTGTTTTAGTTTGATGGACTGTATTAGTTGGATTGGCTGTATTAGTTTCAGGGTCTTTATTAGTTTGAGGGGCTCTATTTGTTTGGGGGACAGTATTAGTTTCCGGAACTCTATTAGATTGAGAGTCTGTATTAGTTTGAGGGATTGTATTAGTTTGAGGGACTGTAATAGTTTGAGGGACTGTATTAGTTTTAGGGACTGAATTAGATGGAGGGTCTGTATTAGTTTCAGTGACTGTATTAGTTTTAGGCACTATATTGGATTGATGGTCTGTATTAGTTTGAGAGGCTGTATTAGGTTAAAGGTCTGTATTAGTTTGAGGGACTTTATTAGTTTGAGGGACTGTATTTGTTTTAGGGGCTGTATTAGTTTGAGGGACTGTATTACTTTGAGGGGCTGTATTAGTTTGAGGAACTGTATTAGTTTGTGGGAATGTATTAGTTTGAGGGTCTGTATTAGTTTGAGGAGATGTATTATTTTGAGGGACCATATTAATTTGAGGGAATGTATTAGTTTGAGGGTCTGTTTTAGTTGGAGGGGCTGTATTAGTTTCAGGGTCTGTGTTAGTTTGAGGGACTGTTATTAGTTTGATGGGCTCTATTAGTTTGAGGGACTGTATTAGTTTGAGGGGCTGTATTAGTTTTAGGGACTGTATTAGATTAAGGGTCTGTATTAGTTTGAGGGACTGTATTAGCTTGAGGGATAATATTATTTGGGGGGCTGTATTATTTTAAGTGTCTGTATTAGTTTGAGGGACTTTATTAGTTTGAGGGACTGTATAAGTTTCAGTGGCTGTATTAGTTTGAGGGACTGTATTAGTTTGAGGGGCTGTATTAGTTTGAGGGTCTGTATTAGTTTGAGGAGTTGTGTTAGTTTGAGGGACTGTATTAATTTGATGGAATGTATTAGTTTGAGGGTCTGTATTATTTGGAGGGGCTGTATTAGTTTCAGGGTCTGTATTAGTTTGAGGGACTGTATTAGGTTGAGGGAATTAATTAGTTGTGTGTCTGTATTAGTTTGAGGATTTGTATTATTTTCAGGTACTGTATTAGATTGAGGGAATGTATTAGATTGAGGGTCTGTATTAGTTGGAGGGGCTGTATTAGTTTCAGGGTCTGTATTACTTTGAGGGGCTCTATTAGTTCGAGGGACTCTATTAGTTTGAGAGAATGTATTAGTTTGAGGTACTCTATTAGTTTGAGGGACTGTATTAGTTTGAGGGGCTGTATTAGTTTGAGTGACTGTATTAGTTTTAGGGACTGTATTAGATTGAGGGTCTGTATTAGTTTGAGGGACTATATTAGGTTGAGGGACTGTATTACTTTTAGGGGGTGTATTATTTTGAGGGACTGTATTAGTTTGAGGAGCTGTATTAGTAAGAGGTACTGTATTAGTTTGAGGGAATTTATTAATTTGAGGGTCTGCATTAGTTTGAGTGTTTGTATTAGTTTGATGGACTGTATTAGTTTGAGGGAATGTATTTGTTTCAGGGTCTGTAATATATTGAGGGACTGTATTAGATTGAGGGTTGATATTAGTTTGATGGACTGTATTAGTTTGAGGGGCTGTATTATTTTGAGAGACTGTATTAGATTGAGGATCTGGATTAGTTTGAGGGGCAGTGTTATTTTGAGAGTTTGCATTAGTTTGAGGGTCTGTATTAGTTGGAGGGAATGTATTAGTTGATGGGGCTGTATTATTTTCAGGGTCTTTATTAGTTTGAAGGACTGTATTGGTTTGAGGAGCTGTATTAGTTTGAAGAAATATATTAGATTAAGGGTCTGTATTAGTTTGAGGGACTGTATTAGTTTGAGGGGCTGTAATAGTTTGGGGACTGTATTAGTTTTCGGGACTGCATTAGATTGAGGGTGTGTATTAGTTTGATGGACTGTATTAGTTTGAGGGGCTGTATTAGTTTGATGGACTGTATTAGTTTGAGGGAATGTATTAGTTTGAGGGTTTGTTTTAGTTGGAGGGCTGTATTAATTTGAGGGACTGTATTAGCTTGAGGGTCTGTAATAGGTTGAGGGACTGTATTAGATTGAGGGTCGATATTAGTTTGATGGACTGTATTAGTTTGAGAGTCTGTATTAGTGTGAGTGGCTGCATTAGTTTGAGTTTCTGTATTAGTTTGAGGTTCTATATTTGTTTGAGATTCTGTATTATTTTGAGTTTCTCTATTAGTTTGGGTTACTTTTTTATTTTTAGTTTCTCTATTAGTTTGAGTTTCTCTAATAGTTTTAGGGAGTGTATTAAATTGATGGGCCGTGTTCGCTTAAGTTTCTCTGTTAGTCTGAGGTGCTGTCTTTGATAGGGCTGTCTTATTTTGACGTTTGGTATTAGTTTCATGTTCTTTATTACTTTGAGGGGCTGTATTAGTTTGAGTTTCTCTATTTGTTTGAATATTTGGATTATTTTGAGCATCCCTATTAGTTTAAGGTTCTCTATTAGTTTGAGTGATTATTTTGATGGTCCCTATTATTTTGTGAAGATTAGTTTCAACTTCTCTCGTAGTTTGAATTTCAATATTAGTGTGAGTTTCGCTAATAGTTTAGTGTCTCTCTTCGTTTGAGTGTCTGTATTAGTTTTAGTTTCTTTATTATGTTGAGTGTCCGTATTATTTTGAGGTTCGCTATAGATTTATTAAAAATTAGTTTGATATTGTTTACTGGTTTGAGGTTCTCTATTACTTCGATGTTCTCTTTTAGTTTCATGTTATTTTTAGTTTGAGGGGATGTATTAGTTTTAGTTTTAGTTTATGTTACCTTGTAATATTAAAGCGTTGTTTAGTTTGCGGTTCTCTTGTTTGAGGTTCTCTATTAGTTTGATATACTGTATTATGTGTCTGTATGATGAGACGTGCTGTATTAGTTTGCTGGATGACTCTGTGGTGCTGTATTATTTTTAGGTAATCTACGAGTATTTGGTACCGCCTCTGTATGAGGTGCTGTATGGGTATGATGGCGTAATTAATATGAGGGTCTGTATTAGTTTGAGGACTATCATATAAATTTCCCACGTTAATTGCTTAACTGGATTTCCGTAGTTAAAGAGATCAGCCACTTCCTAGCCCGCAGTATAACAGCCTTGAGAAGGACATTCTAACATTTGTAATTGAAGGACTGAATGCCTCCGTTTAAAAGGGCAGCCACGAGCCCCATTGTAGTACACCAGGCCTGAGAGGGAATCTCCAACATTGGGAATGTAATTACTGAATGGCCACAGCAGAGTAAAGGACATCACCAGAAACAATCTTCGATCTCCAGTTTGACCTTTTGGTTTTTGAAACAACAACCCAATTGCTGGGAGAATACCACTGGAAACGGTCATGAGTGAATTAATATGAGCAGAATTGTCCAGTCTTTGCGGTTTCAAATTAGAATCACTGCAGAAAACATATTCGTTCACGACAGGGACTTAAATTGGCTGTCCTAATCTGTTTGTTGAAGTTTTAACAATAACTATTTTTAGCGATGTTGCAACCTCAATGTCCCCGTGGAGACCCCGCAGGTTTTAACTTAAAGGCGCTGCAATTGTACCGCCTCAGAGCATAATTCAGGGAGATTTCCTGCAGCACGAAGGGACACATCGTTTCACGCAGAAAATGCTTCCAATTGAATATGCCCAGCGAATATGCTACATGATCATTGCCGTCATTGGTATTCCTGGTAAGTGACTATAACAATTGAAGTTGTGCAAATCTGTATGTGAGCTGATCTTTGGTTTTGCTCTGTGACTTATAATGTTATATCCTGGACTATTGGCCACGGGTATAGAAACCTGAACGGTGAGATCATTCCGTTCAGTAAAATTTCCTGAAATTTGATACATTGTACCTTCTGAAAATAAACTTGTGTTTCAAACTACCAGGCTGCTTGAATTATTAAGCTATTGTCTTTAGTGGAATATTGTGTACTTTTGAATCAGTCCTTAATCCGCGCTCCAATCTGAGAGAAGGTATTCGTAGCAGTGTCTGCCACTGTAGGATATACTGAGTGTGAGTCACGACCTCACATGGAATATCATACCCCAAGTGTTCATTTATTACTGAGAGTGTCTGTCACTGTAGGATGTACTCAGTGTGGTCACTAACCGGTGTAGAACAACGTAACCCAGTAACCATGTATTACTGGTAGTGTGTGTCACTGTAGGGTCTACTCTGTGTGGGTCACTAACCGGTGTGGAACACTTAACCACAGTGACCTTGTATTACAGCAAGTGTGTGTCACTGTAGGGCGTACTCAGTGTGGCTTACGATCCGCTGTGTAACAGCGTCCCGTATGACCATGTATTGCTGGGAGTGTCTGTCACTGCAGGATGCACTGAATGTGGGTAACTAACCGGTGTGGAACACCTTACCACAGTGACCATGTATTCCAGGAAGTGTGACTCACTGTAGGATGTAATGAGTGTGGGTCACTAACATGTGGGGTACAGAGTAGCCCAGTGACCATGTATTACTGGGAGTGTCTGACATTGTAGGATGTAGTGAGTGTGTTTCACTAACCGGTGTGGAACACCATTACCCCATTGACCATGTATTACTGGGAGTGTCTGTTACTGTAGAATGTATTGAGTGTGGGTCACCAACTGGTGTGGAACACCATTACCCCATTGACCATGTATTACTGGAAGTGTGTCTCACTGTAGGATGTAATGAGTTTGGGTCACTATCCGGTTGGGTACAACGTAGCACAGTGACCATTTATTACTGGGAGTGTCTGACACTGTAGAATGTATTGAGTGTGGGTCACTAACAGGGGTGGAACAACGTACCCCAGTGACCATGTATAACAGGAAGTGTGTCTCATTTTAGGGTGTACGCAGTGTGGATCACGAACCGGTGTGGAACACCGTACCCCAGTGACCATGTATAACTGGGAGCGTCTGTCACTGTAGGATTCACTGAGTGTAGGTCACTAACCCGTGTGGAACAGCGTCCCCTTGTGACCATGTATTACTGGGAGTGTGTATCACTGTAGGTTCTACCGAGTATAGGTCACTAACTGGTGTGCAACGTTCCACAGTGACCATGTATTACTGGAAATGTGTCTCACTGTAGGATGTAATGAGTGTGGGTCACTATCCGGTGGGGTACAACGTGGCCCAGTGACCATTATTACTGGGAGTGTCTGACACTGTAGAATGTATTGAGTGTGGGTCACCAGCCGGTGTGAAACACCGTACCCAAGTGAGCATGTATTACTGGGAGTGTCTGTCACTGTCGGATGTACTCAGTGTGGTCACTAACCGGTGTAGTACACCGTAGCCCAGTAACCATGAATTACTGGGAGCGTGTGTCACTGTAGTGTGTACTCTTTGTGGGTCACTAACCGTTGTGGAACACTGTACCACAGTGAGCTTGTATTACAGGAAATGTGTCTCACTGTAGGATGTATTGAGTGTGTTTCGCAGACCGGTGTGGAACACCATCACCCCATTGACAATGTATTACTGAGTGTGTCTTTCACTGTAGAATGTATTGAGTGTGGGTCACCAACCGGTATGGAATACCATACCCTAGTGAGCATGTATTACTGGGAGTGTCTGTCACTTTAGGATGTACTCAGTTTGGGTCTCAAACCGGTGTGGAATACCGTACCCCAGTCACTATGTATTACTGGAAGTGTGTGTCACTCTAGGATATACTGAGTGAGGGTCACTAACCGGTGTGGAACACTGTACCCCAGTGACCATGTATTACTGGAAACGTGTGTGTCACAGTAGGATGTAATGCGAGTGCGTCACTAAGCGGTTGGCAACACGGTACCTCAGTGACCATGTATTACTGAGAGTGTGTGTCATTGTAGGGTGTACTCAGTATGGGTCACGAACCGGTGTGGAACACCCTACCCTAGTGACATTGTATTATTCGTCGTGTGTGTCACTGGAGGGTGTACTCAGTGTGGGTCACCAACCGCTGTGGAACAGCGTCCCGTATGACCATGTAATGATGGGAGTGTCTGTCACTGCAGAATGCACTGATTGTGGGTCACTAACCGGTGTGGAACACAGTACCACAGTGACCATGTATTGCAGGAAGTGTGTCACACTATAGGATGTAACGAGTGTGGGTCACTAACCGGTGGGGTACACAGTAGCCCAGTGACCATGTATTACTGGGAGTGTCTGACACTGTAGGATGTAGTGAGTGTGTTTCACTAATCGGTGTGGAACACCGTACCCCAGTGACCATGTATTACTGGTGGTGTGTGTCAATGTAGGATGCACTGATTGTAGGTCACTAACCGGTGTGGAACAGCGACCTCCTGTGACCATGTATTATTGGGAGTGTATCTCACTGTAGGTTATACCGACTGTGGGTCACTAACCAGTGTGGAACACCGTACCACAGTGACTGTGTATTACTGGAAGTGTGTCTCACTGTTGGATGTAATGAGTGTGGGTCACTATCCAGTGGGGTACAACGTAGCCCAGTGACCATTTATTACTGGGAGTGTCTGATACTGTATAATGTATTGAGTGTGGGTCACCAGCCGGTGTGGAACACCGTACCCCAGTGAGCATGTATAACTGGGAGTGTCTATCACTGTAGGATGTACTCAGTGTGGTCACTAACCGGTGTCGACATCGTAGCCCAGTAACCATGTATTAATGGGAGTGTGTGTCATTGTAGTGTTTACTCTATGTGGGTTACTAACCGGTGTGGAACACTGTACCGCAGTGACCTTGTATTACAGGAAGTGTGTCTCACTGTAGGATGTAATGTGTGTGGGCCACTAACCGGTGGGTTACAGCGTAGCCCAGTGACCATGTATTACTGGGAGTGTCTGACACTGTAGGATGTACTGAGTGCGTTTCACAAACCGGTGTGGAACACC
This sequence comes from Pristiophorus japonicus, assembly GCF_044704955.1. Taxonomy (NCBI): domain Eukaryota; kingdom Metazoa; phylum Chordata; class Chondrichthyes; family Pristiophoridae; genus Pristiophorus; species Pristiophorus japonicus. Next base: position 5,734,348 of record NC_092001.1, read on the forward strand.
ACCACCCCATTGACCATGTATTACTGGGAGTGTCTTTCACTGTAGAATGAATTGAGTGTGGGTCACCAACCGGTATGGAACACCATACCCTAGTGAGCATGTATTACTTCGAGTGTCTGTCACGTAGGATATACTGAGTGAGATTCACTAACCGGTGTGGAACACTGTACCCCAGTGACAATATATACTAGGAATGTGTGTCACTGGAGGATATACTGAGTGTGGGTCACTAACCGGTGTGGAACAATGTACCCCAGTGACCATGTATTACAAGAAGTCTGTTTCACTGTAGGATGAACTCAGTGTGGGAAACTAACCAGTGTGGAACACCGTAGACCAATCACAATGTATTACCGAGAGTGTGTGTCACTGTAGGGTGTACTCAGTGTTGGTCACGAACCGGTGTGGAACACCCTACCCCAGTGACATTGTATTACTGGTAGTGTGAGTCACTGTAGGGTGTAATCAGTGTGGGTCACGATCCGGTGTGGAACAGCGTCCCTTATGACCATGTATTGCTGGGAGTGTCTGTCACTGCAGGATGCACTGAATGTGGGTCACTAACCGGTGTGGAACACCGTACCACAGTGATCATGTATTGCAGGAAGTGTGTCTCACTGTAGGATGTAATGAGCGTGGTCACTAACCGGTGAGGAACACCATACCCAAGTGACCATTTATTACAGGAAGTGTGTCTCACTGTATGATGTAATGAGCGTGGTCACTAACTGGTGTGGAACACCATACGCCAGTGACCATGTATTACAAGAAGTGTGTCTCACTGTCGGATGTACTCAGTGTGGGACACTAACCAGTGTGGAGCACCGTACCCCAGTGACCATGTATTACTGGTAGTGTGTGTCACTGTAGGGTGTACTCAGTGTGCGTCACGAACCGGTGTGTAAAACCGTACCCCAGTGAACATGTATTACTGGGAGCGTCTGTCACTGTAGGATGCACTGAATGTAGTTCACTAACCGGTGTGGAACAGCGTGCCCCTGTGATCATGTATTACTGGGAGTGTGAGTCACTGTAGGATATACTGAGTGGGGGTCACAAACCGGTGTGGAACACCGTACACTAGTGACCATATATTACTGGGAGTGTATATAACTGTCGGATGTACTGAGTGTGTTTCACTAACCCGTGTGGAAAACCTTATCCCAGTAACAATGTAATACTGGGAGTGTGTCTCACTGTAGGATGTAATGAGTGTGCGACACTAAGCGGTTGGCAACACCGTACCACAGTGACCATGTATTACTGAGAGTGTCTGTCACAGTAGGATGCGCTGAGTGTGGGTCACTAATCAGTGTGGAACACCTTCTCCCTGTCACCATGTATTACCGGGAGTGTGTGTCACTGTTGGGTGTACAGAGTGTGGGTCACGAACCGGTGTGGAACACCCTACCCCAGTGACATTGTATTACTGGTCGTGTGTGTCACTGTAGGGTGTACTCAGTGTGGGCCACGAACCGGTGTGGAACAGCGTCCCGTATGAAGATGTATTGCTGGGAGTGTCTTTCACAGCAGGATGCACTGAGTGTGGGTCACTAACCGGTGGGGAACACCGTACCACAGTGACCATGTATTGCAGGAAGTGTGTCTCACTGTAGGATGTAATGAGTGTGGGTCACTAACCGGTAGGGCACAGCGTAGCCCAGTGACCATGTATTACTGGGAGTGTCTGACACTGTAGGATGTAGTGAGTGTGTTTCACTAACCGGTGTGGAACACCATTAACCCATTGACCATGTATTACTGGGAGTGTCTGTCACTGTCGAATGTATTGAGTGTGGGTCAGCAACCGGTGTGGATCATCGTACACCAGTGAGCATGTATTACTGGGAGTGTCTGTCACTGTAGGATATACCCAATTTGCGTCACTAACCGGTGTGGAACACTGTACCCCAGTGACCATGTCTTACAGGAAGTGTGTCTCACTGTCGGATGTAATGAGCGTGGTCACTAACTGGTGGGGAACACTTTACGCCAGTGACCATGTATTACTGTGAGTGTGTGTCACTGTAGGTTATACCGAGTGTGGGTCACTAACCGCTGTGGAACACCATACCACAGTGACCATGTATTACTGGAAGTGTGTCTCACTGCAGGATGTAATGAGTGTGGGTCACTAGCCGGTGTGGTACAACGTAGCCCAGTGACCATGTATTAATGGGAGTGTCTCACACTGTAGAATGTATTGAGTGTGGGTCACCAGCCGGTGTGGAACACCGTATCCCAGTGAGCATGTATTACTGGGAGTGTGTCCCACTGTAGGATGTACTCAGTGTGGGAAACTAACCAGTGTGGAACACCGTACCCCAGTGACCATGTATTACAGGAATTGTGTCTCACTGTAGGATGTAATGAGTGGGGTCACTAACCGGTGGAGAACACAGTACCTTAGTCACCATGTATTACTGGAAGTGTGTGTCACTGTAGGATGTAATGAGTGTGGTCACTTACCGTTGGGAAACACCGTACCCCAGCCACCATGTGTTACTGGGAGTGGGTGTCACTGTAGAATATTCTGAGTGAGGGTCACTAACCGGTGTGGAACATTGTACCCTCGTGATCATGTATTACAGGAAGTGTGTCTCACTGTGGGATGTACTACGTGTGGGTCACTATTTCTTCTACTTCCGCTTCTGAAGCGCACCCTGGAAATCGAGTGTGACGCGATTCCACAAGAAAAATTAGGTCTCAGAGGGCTTAAGATTCCAATGCATGAAATACATTCTCTGTCACAGGTCGGGCAGACGCTGGTTGAACGAACGGGAGTGTGGGGTTGCCTGGGTTGCTGCTTGCTCCTTCCGCTTAATCTTGCTCTCGGTGATAATACTCGCGTTGCTCTGCACCGTGTGGATACTTTACCTCCACTTTGGGCTGATTTGGGCCAGGCTTTGTCAGGTGTAGGTGGGTCGTTACAATTCGACAAGCAGGCTTTTAGTGTGTCATGGTGTAATTCCTCTGCGCACCTGTGGCTCGCTTGCAATAACAAATCACCGATTGGAGCGTTTGCTTTTTGAATCTCATGTCAAGCATGCTGACGATGTGGCCCGCACATCGGAGGTAATCGACTGTGCTCAATCCTTCGATGCTGGGGATATTGGCCTGACCGAGAATACTGACGTTGGTGCACCAATCCGGCCATTAATTTGCGGGAAATTGCGGAGGCAGCGTTGGGACTTCTCTAATGTTTTGTGGTTCCTTCTGTAAATACTCCATGTCTCTGAAGCATATAGGAGGCCGTGTTTCACTACTGCCCTGTGGACCATGAACTCGGTCCAGGGTTTGAGGTCCTGGTCTTCAAACACTTCCTTCCTTCGGCGTCCGAAGTCTGCACTGACATACTGAAGGCAGTGCTGGACTTTGCCGTCAATGTCTGCCCTTGTTGACAGGCTTCAGAGGTATGCAAAATGGTCCACATTATAAAGTGTATTGCTCAGTAAACCCAAACTCCCCTGAAACTCGCAGCGGATGGCGAGCTTCCCACCAGCTATACTCGCTGATATATTCTGAGGGCCCCATTTGAAATTTAATTCATTCGCCATTCACCCTGGACGTCCTCTAGCCCTCACCGGCTTTGAGCTGGGGATGAAAACCCTTGCAGGTTGCTGATCCTGATTCTGACCGTAGTGCACAGCCTGTGCTTAAACTACAGTGCTGGACAGCTTGTCTGAACTATGTTCTATCCCCACACTCCAATAGTGCCGGTATATGAGCTCGGATAGTTTCTAGTTATGCTGCCTTTCCTTCGGATACAGAGAAGCCTCGATGTTCCAATTCTACTCCTGTCCCCTCCTTCACATATTTTTCAGGTACATTGATGACTGTGGTCACGCAATTTCCTTTTCTAGCCATGAACTGGAAAATGTCCTAACTCGCACAATGTCATGATCAACGAGCACCTCACCCCTCTGCTTTCTGGCCTATATTGGCTCCCGGTTAAAGAACGCCTCCATTTTGAAAATTCTCATTCTTGTATACAAATCTCTCCATGGTCTTGCACCTCCGTACCGCTGTCATCATTTTCAGTCTCACAACCCCTCAAGATATCTCCACTCTTCAAAGTCTGCCCTCTGGAACATCCCTCAATATATATCGCAACCATCGGTGGCCTTACTTTCAGCTGTTTGGGCAATAAACTCTGGACGTCCCTCCCTAAACCTCTCCGGCCTCTGACCATCTTTCGATTTTGAACACGCTCATTAAGATCAACCCATTATACCAAGTTTTTGGTCATATGTCTTAATTTCATCTTTTCTGTCTCGGTATCATATGTATCTGTGTTGTCCTGCTAACACTGCTTTGAAACGCCTTGGGATGTTTAACTACGCTAAAGGCGCGATATAAATAAAAGTTTTTCGTATTATTAGTAATAACATTAGTTATTATTAATATTAATATTATTAATAATAATATTAGTAATACTAATTATGTATTCAACCTGTCCCTCCCTTCTTATACCCACAACCAAACACATCCCCTTTCAGCATTCCAAATTTATCAGTCCCTCCATGACAACCTGGCCCAGTCCTGAATCGCCCCCAACATTTCTCGCCTTCCATCGGACCTGCCTATGCAAAACCTAGGAGATGCAACACCTGCCCTTTCACCTCCATTCGTTCCATTGTCCAGGGCCTTCAATGTGAAACCGTAATTGACATGTATTTCTTCCAACGTAGTATACTGTATTCGCTGTGCATGATGCAGTCTCCTGCAGATTGGGGAGGACTAAACAGAGATTGTGTGATTACATTCCTGAACTTATCCATTATGTCTGGAAACGTGTATCTCTCCCTCCCTCTGTCTCACATTTCTCCCGTAACTTGCCCGAATTCTACATCCCACTCCCCATCTGACATCTCTACCTCAGACCTTCTAAAATGATCCGCGTTGAAACTCAATGAGGAACAGTACCACATGTTTCGATTATGCATTGATTGCAACCCGGACATAAAACTGAGTTTAAACTTTTCAGATCAATATTACCGCTCCCTTTTCCTCAGACAGCATGTGCTGGTAATGAAGGATGCCTTCAGCAGAGCCACTGGGAGTGGAGGAGATGTGCGCTGGTGCTTGGCACCGCCTCTCAGTGCACGGCAGGCGGGCTGGTCCGCACCCCTGCGGTCTAGCGACTTTTCTCCGCCACATTCCCGGGTCCTGGGAGCCTTCTGATCTTTGCCAGATTTGCCATGCTCTCCCCCCGCCCCCGCCCCCCCGCCCCCTCCTCCACTCTGTAATCCTGCTCCATCCAGTTACATCTCCTGTGGAGACATTTCCTGTTTGTTTACTTGTCCCATTTTTCCTCCATAAACATCCCTTTTGCCGTTGAATCACTCCTGCCCACCATCCCATCAAAGACCTTCAACTTTGTTCTTCCCTCCTCCTACCACAACTTTCTCTGCCTCGAACATTGTCTTAAAATTGTTCATCGCTCACGGATTCCAGTATTGATGAAAGGTTATCTCCTGAAAATTTAACTCAGTTTCTCACTCTACAGATGCTGCATTTTACTGAGTGTTTGAAGCTTTAGCTGTATTTTATCAGATTTATAACCGTTTGTAAGGGGGATAGTCTTAGCAGAGGGCGAGAGAGGGAGAGCACGTGGGGCCTTGGGGAAGCACACCTGCAAATCCTGGCCCACAACCAGGGCCGTGAAGGCAGTTGCATTTTCCCGGAAGTTGTCCTCGGCTCACTATATCTGCCGGTTATCCCAAGGCCTGGGAAACATAGCCGGCCACAGTTAAATCAATAAAACAGGTTAAACCAGAAGCTGCCAGCTGCATTGATACAGTAATCTTGCCAACCCGCCCACTGGGATGGCTCGGCTTCCCTCCCACTGCCCCGTCTCTGCTAAACTCGGAAGCGGCCAGTTGGAGGTAGGTTGTGTTGGGATGATATACTTTACATGTTAACCCCTGACCCGGCGTCCACTCGGCCGTTTTTGTGCTGAATCACAGACATTGCTCAGTCACCGATAAAGTGTGACCAATAATTGACCGTCTCTTTTCCCTTCTGTTTATTGCAGTGAATTTAGTGGCGAATGTGATCCTGTCCCGGGGAAAGTGCGGGCTGTCCACATGCACCACTCGCTACCTGGTGGCCATGGCAGCGACGGATCTACTGATTGTTATCACTGAGGTCATACTGTGGCGGATAAGTTGGTATTATTTCCCGGGATCTTTCCTGGATATCACCCCTGTGTGTTGTGCTACTTTTCTCCTGACCCGTGTAGCCACAGACTGTTCTATCTGGTTCACCGTCACTTTCATCTTTGATCGATTTGTGGCTATTTTTTGCCAGAAGCTGAAAACCAAATATTGCACCGGGAGAACTGCGGCTGCGGTTCTGGCAACAAGCTGCATTCTGCTCTTTTCAAAAGACGTTCCTCACTACTTTACACTTGGAACTGCGGAGTTAGTCGAAAACGTGCCGTGGGAATGTATCCCAATCACAGCCTATTATACTGAGCCCGGATGGATGGGATTTACCTGGTTTGATGTTTTAACCCCACTGCTCCCATTCGCTGTAATTTTGTTGCTCAACGCTATGACAGTCAGACATATTTTAGTGGCTGGTCGAGTCCGGAACGGACTGAGGAGTGAGGAGAGCAAGGGGGAGAATGGCAGTGAGCCAGAGATGGAGAGCAGGAGCAAGTCTGTAATTTTACTCTTTCCCATATCCGGCAGCTTCATACTGCTGTGGCTGATATCTGTTATAGATTTCTTATATTATAGCATTACAGGAACATATCCCAGTGATTACAATGATTCTTTATACACCTTTCAACAAGTCGGATATATACTGCAGAATTTCAGTTGCTGCGGGGTGACCCAGTACAAGTTCAGAGAGCAGTTGAAGAGCGCGATGAAATATCCGGTTACCTCAATTATACAATTATTTAATGGTCAGAATAACTGAGCACAGCCCACAGGCGGCTCGCAGTGTTTGCATTACAGGAATGTAATATTTAGCCCCAGACTTCCATCCACTGAACTACACCACGAATGACTGGTGATCTGATAATACAACCAGCGACGGGGCAAGTACTGTGTTTCGGACACAGCACTATTTCTGATTGACATTCCCCACATGTTCTTTTGGGACAGCACCAAGAGATTGTTGCATTCAGTTTGATCTCTTCTGTAAAGGGTCAGTACAGTTATTTAGTGCAGCTATACATTGCATCTTCCTGAGTGAGAGATTCGATAATAGGTCGGCAGGCAGGGCTAGGCTCCAGTTCAGAGGATTATATGATATAGAACATAGAGCAGAGAATCAGGCTATTCGGCCCAACTCATCTTTGTTGGTGTGTATGCTCAGTTCTAGACTAGAAACTAAGAAACTGAATGTGGCAGAAGAGCAATGTAGGACGTGCCAGACTGAGGAGGAGGTCCAGACCATACACACCCCGCACATTCATGGAATGGAGGTCTCACCTCGACTTACCAAGCACCTGCCTTTAGAAACTGCGCTTCCACAAGGTGGTTATCACTGAAATATGCCGTATCATCAGGGCAGATATGTAGCCTGCCAGCTCCTTCATCACATCACTGCCCGTCGAGGTCAAGGTCACCATAGCACTGTCGTTCTAGACGTCCGGTGGGTTTCATTCCTCCACGGTCGACATTTTCCCTCTGTCTCACCATGCCACACATTGCTGCGTTGGAACGGTCACAGAAGCCCTGTACGTGCGTAGGATGGAATTTATCAGCTTCACTATAAATAAGGAGGCTAGGATTGACAGGGCTGGAGCATGCTATAGCATTGCTAAGTTCCCCAACGTTCAGGAAACAATACAAGGTACGCATATAACCATGCGAGCACCTTCTCACGGCCCAGAGGTTTTTCGCAACAGAAAAACATTTCACTCCCTGAAGGTGCAACTAGTTGTGGACCACAATCCGATAATTATAGCAGTGAATGCCAAACATCCGGGCAGCTTCGTTGTCGCTCATATCCTCCGTGAGACAGCTGTCGCTGACATATTTACCAGGCAGACACAAGAGCAATGCTGGATGCTTTTGCCAATCGATGTGGCCAAGCCACCTGGCTGATGACTCAGCTTCGTGACACCCACACCAAGGCCGAGAATAGATACAGCCGGCCACAGAGCCACACGCAATGTGTTCCAGAAAATCATTAGTGTGCTTGAGCAGCTCAGGTGGGGAGCTACAATACAACCCCTAATCATATAGCTCAATTCCTGTTCGTGTTCTCCACGCTGCACAACCTGACTATCAGGAGAAAACAAGAGTTGCCAAAACAGACCGATGGTCCACTTCAGGAAAGTGAGGAAGAGCAGGACGAAGAAGAGGATGGTGACTTCCGACCAGACAATCAGGTTGACTATGCAACCATTCCCATGCCCCTCTCCAGACCGCAGGTGGCTGCACAGCTGCAATATTCTAACGTTAGCAGCTCATAGATGAGGGATTTCCCTGAAAGAACGATGCTCTTATTGACAAAGCGGACACACTGCTGTGTGTGCAGCTCACACATTAATGGTGGGCATCACATTTGTGCCATTTAATGTTCATGTTGATTCACGATAAGTATAATTATAACCTTTTAGGTTAAGGAATCACGAGTGCATAATTGTCCAGCTACCTGAGACAATGTGCAACAAGGTTTTGGAAAATAAAAAACATTTAACACGACTATTGGTCTGAAATCATAAGTGTCACTGGCAAAAATACATCACCGCACCACACCGCCATTTTTCTAACACTGACATCAATCAAATAGTCAACATCTCCAGCAACACAGAACACTAATGCAAACCAACAGGAGGGACCTCTCCCCGCATACATTACAACGAATTGCATACACTGAGATGGAGATATAACAAGGCCATCAACTGTGGACATGCACTTCACTTTCCTTCCCCCTCCCACTATTCTCCCCACCTCTACCCCTTCCCCTCCATAATCCATGCCGCCTGGCCGAGGAACTCCTCAGACGGTGCCTCACTTGGGGGGATGAAGGCAGAGCTGGTGGTCGCACGTATGCGGGAGTGTGGGGTACAGAGGTGACAACATTCACGGATCCAGAAGCAGGATCTTGCTCCAGCATCTCATGTGTCATTGGCACTGGGGTTACCGAGGCAAGGGATGGAGTGCCATGCTCTTGCGCTACTGGGAGGCCTGTGCCACGAATGTTCCTGGCTACGTCCTCCAGGGTCTACACCATCCATGGAACGTACTCCGTCAATGTGCTGTAGATGGAGGCCAGCTGTCGGTATATGCCGCACAATGCCTGTAGGATCTGGTCACCTACGTCCACAATCTTCCTGAACAACTGTACCATTTCTCCGCTCTAATCTGGCGATTGTGGAGCGGACCTGCGTGTCCAAATAAAGTCCGCGGTGTCGGCGCTGTCCTGGGGACACACGGGGTGGTCTGAGGTGAGATGCCTGGGCACAGAACCTCCATAGTGAAGGTGGGAATGGTCGGAGGAGCACTAGATGGCCTTGGGGTGGAATGCCTTCTGGAGCGTGGCATTGCAGACTCCACAAAATCAGCACTCTCATCCATGGAGAATAGTCCCAGCTGATTGACAGGCGAGAATCAGTGCTCCTCAGCATCCGATGTCGGATCGTCCGGCTATTCCGGCCCCGCACCCGCAACTTCTGGCCTCTGTGGTTTTGCCCTGGGACATACTGCTGGCTGAGCTGCAAAATACAAACGCGGTTATTAGAGGAGAAGGAGGTGCTAGGGTGACAAGGTCATTCCAGCGATACACACTGCATGTGCACGAAAAAACCACCAATAATTTCAACTTCATCACAGACAATACATTCCAGGCCCATCAACACATTCTGCATTGCAATGATTCTCACGTGTCCTGAATTATTTATAGGACAATTTTAGATACCAGCTATCATATATTATTGTTCAGATATGATTGGGTGTGGCATCAATTGATCTTACATCACGTGGCATCACTTCATAGTCTGCAGCTGCTTCCATCGCCGTCCGGGGATGCCTTGCCACGAGTTTCAGCTTCCGCTCCTCTATCTTCATGATGTCGCTGGTGACTGGTGGCCCCGACCCGTTTGCTTCTGCTCAGATCTAACCGTCGATAGCATCTTCTGTAAAACGACATGGCATGAAATCATTGCGTGATATCATTGCTCGGTAATATCACAGAGACTGATACAATACATAGCCGAAAGGTGTATTCACGATTATTATGATAATTATTATTCTTGACCTAAAGACATGCACCATGACCGTAGCTTTGAGTATAACATTCCCAGTAAAACTGAAAGACCCCACATCTGATGACAGTCACTCATGACACTTACAAATCAAATTATGCAAACACATATGTACATGTAAATAAATGTCATAATTACTCTTGCTGACCCACCATGGTCATTCCATTGCTTGCGGCATTGATTGCACTCACGCACCTCGTTGATCACCGACGAGACCACCTCTGCTATCTCGGTGCATCTATTCTGGTCGTTGGTTGGGGTGGCTTCCCGCGCCCTCGACCTCCTGCATGAGGGAGGCATTTGGCACTTCTGCAAACCTTCTCGCTCTTTTGCATCGTCCAATATGCTCCTTTAAAAGCTCAGTACTCTCACCAGTGTCAGTTTCCACAGCGTTCTGGCTTCCCTCCTCCACTCACTTCATTATAGTCACTAAATTCTTGCAAATATCTGGCTGGTAACAGCTAATTCTTTTCCCCAATTTGTTGTAAAGCTCGAAACACTCCCTCCTTCCTGCAAAAGCAGCCACACCACACCCACACACACCTTCGCTCGCTCTCAGCTCCCTCTCTCATTGTCTCCTCTGATGCGCATGTAATGATGACCTCTGACTCCGTGAATCGCGGTAATCGAGCGTTGCCATGCTATTGCTAAGGACGGCTACACGTAATGACAGAATTCGGAGAGAATTAATGCTGAGGCCCATTTCATATCGCTCGCAGTAACGCCCAATTTTTAAAATGGAGACTACGGCTTTGAAAATGGGCGACAAACCAGCGATCTGAAAACACATTTTTACCACCCACGTCGGAAATAACGCCCATTTTTGGATGATCTGCATAAAAGCAGAAAATCAAGACCATAGTCTCAGAAAAATGGGCACACATTTAAAACTGAGATGATGAGGAAGTTCTTCTCTCAGTGGGTTTTAAATCTGTGGAATTCTCTGCCTCAGAGAGTTCTGGAGGTTGGGTCATCGAATTTATTTAAGGCGGAGATTGACAGATTCTTTTTAGCGATAAGGGAAAAACGGGTTATGGAGAGCGGGCAGGAAAGTAGAGCTGAGTCGATGACCAGATCAGACATGCTCTTATTGAATGCTGGAGCAGGCTCGAGTGGCAAGGTGGCGTACTCCTGCTCCTATTTCTTATAGAAACATAGAAACATAGAAAATAGGTGCAGGAGTAGGCCATTCGGCCCTTCAAGCCTGCACCGCCATTCAATGAGTTCATGGCTGAACATGCAACTTCAGTACCCCATTCCTGCTTTCTCACCAGACCCCTTGATTCCCCTCGTAGTAAGGACTTCATCTAACTCCGTTTTGAATATATTTAGTGAATTGGCCTCAACAACTTTCTGTGGTAGAGAATTCCACAGGTTCACCACTCTCTGGGTGAAGACATTCCTCCTCATCTCGGTCCTAAATGGCTTATGTTCTTATGTTCCTGCCAACGACCACACTTCACAATTTTATGTGTTAAATTTAACCTGCCATCTGTCTGCTCTTTTCACCAGGATTAGAGTATTGCTGTAAGCAAAGGGATTGAATTTGGACTGAAACTCAATCCGGGGATTGTAGGTTCAGGTCAGAGGCTTCTCTGAAGTTCTCTGCCTCTCCAGCCTGAATACATTTCATGAGATTCAAGACCTAATCAAATCTGCTGGTGATTTAGGTCCTATTTTAGGCGACACTGATATTGTTTTCTTTTAATGCAAAATATATATCAGTTAACAGAGTTAGGACTTAACTTTATATGCAGGAATGAGTGTCATTTCGAAAGTAATAATTTGATTGTCCATTTTTACCGATGATGAGCCACGATCTTAGTGAATAGCGGAGCAGGCTCGAAGGGCCGAACGGCCGACTCCTGCTACAATTTTATAATTTCTAATGTTCACTGGTCAGTCTGATCCTCCTGAAGTCTAGTACTATCGTCCTCATTGTGTATTACATTTCCAAGTCTCGTATCATCGAGAAAGGTCAACATGATGCAGTTTATACCCAATTCTCGTTCATGAATATATATCAAACAGATCAGTACTCCTAATCCCGACCGCTGGCGGAGACAACAGTATAGCTCACTCCACTCTGAACAACAACCAGTACCCAATTTTGTCTGTTATCTGTCACTCAGCAAAATACATGACCATACTGCCCTGTGCCTTTAATCCCATGCGTTAGAATTTTAGCAACACGTCTATTTCGTGCCAATTTATCAAACGCCTTTCAACAGTCCTTATCATCATCAAAAACTTAATATTTCTAGATATATCTAGATTCCTACCAAATTGTATCATCTCGAATTCTTCTTTAAATTCAATTCCAACTTAACTGCACAGCCTACATGTTTTGTAGTGTGTATTGTGAGCGGATCTTTAGAGAATTGCCTCTTTAATATTTGAAGCAAAGCGTCAGTTTACTGATTTAAAAAATTGATAATGCAATAAAGCAACCATTTACAACTGTGTGAGATTTTAAAATTGTTAAGTAATCCGTAAGGTTTATGGCTATTCGATGACGATGTTCCTTATTTCATCAAACAGAGCCACTGCTGTGATTACATAAACCTCACGTTTTGTCTTTACATATGTAATTATGCACACAATATCCTCCGCTCTCCCCATCCCAGCAATGTCCTCAGCTCCTCCCCACCCCACCCAATATCGTCAGCTCCTCTCCACGCCACCCAATATCCTCAGACCCTCCCCACTACACCCAATGTCCTCAGACCCTCCCCACCCCAACCAATATCCTCAGCTCATCCACACTCCATCCAATATCTTCACATTCTGCACAACCCACCCAATATCGTCAGACCCTCCCCATCCTACCCAATATTCTCAGCTCCTCGCCACCCCACCCGATATCGTCAGCTCCTCCCCACTACACCCAATATCTTCAGACCCTCCCCACCCCACCCAATATCCTCAGACCCTCCCAAACCCATCCGATATACTGAGCTCCTCCCCACCCCACCCAATATCCTCACCAACCCTACACACCCCCCCAATATCCTCACCAACCCCCACCCCCCCAATATCATCACCAACCCTACACACCCCCCAAATATCCTCCGCGGCTCCCTCCCAAACCCAATATCATCCTCTCCTCTCCACCAATGTTGCCTCTAATTGTTTGTACTGAGTTGCCCAGAAATTCATTTAGCGCGACCTTTTCACCTCTGGGCAACATTTACAAAAGCATTATTTGCAACAACTTTTACAACAACGACGGCAGCAGCAACCACTTGAAATCATATATAGAGTTATGTCTTATTGGCAGCCCACCGTTTCAGATCATGAGACAATCAGACACGCTTCGATACAGGGTTTACACAACTTAACTGCTGTTTAATTATAATCCTCCATAAATGATCGCAAGTGCTTCATTTGCACTTGTGTGGCCGTATTATCCTCTCGTGCTACATTTAGTGACTTGTGTATCTGTACCCAGAGATCCCTTTGCACTTCTACCCCATTTGTTTTCTTTGTTTCCAAGGGTAGGTTCGGACCGAATCTCTCCTACCAAAATGCTCCAAATGACACTTATCTTTATTGAAAATCGTTTGATACTTACATCATCATTATGCACGTTTGTTTACGATAGAATTAATTAATAGTTTTTAGTTCGTCATGTACAAAATATATTAAAAAAGATAACTGATCACAAATGAGAGGGATATAAATGAACTGCATCATAATGCATTAACACTACATAACCATCACTCAGTTACACAGTTATGCTAAGACAAACAATCCAAAAACCCAAGGGGAGCTGAATGAGCCGTATATATTCGTGCAATTTGTATTAATTTTAAATTTGTCAACCTTTTGGCTGCATCTCTCATGTGACTATAGTAATAGCAGCAAAAGCAGCAGGAATAGTGACTTTCCAAGAATCTGATATCCTGCACGTCCACATAAGTAATCAGAATATTAATCATAATACAAACAAACAACCAGCACATAAAATTACTGCATTTCTTTAGTTCAAGGTATAAAAAAGAATTGAAAAAAATGGACCGTAATTTCCAATTGCAATCACATCCATCAATAAAGGTGTCTTTCTTGAACCAGCACCACGTCATGTAACATGTCAGAAATGAGGCACTTACTCACAATACACATACACACTGTGCGTCACTGAATTAAAAACGGAATGCAGAAAGAGTTATTATTTAAAAGAAATAAACATTCATCTTTCTTCCGGGACAGGAGAACCAATCAGTCTGACTTGGAAATGTTTACTATTATGGTGAATTAAAGATGTTAAAATACAAATGTTGCTTCTAATGTTTTCCTCTCAAACATTTGGCACTATATTAATCCCTGCTCTTATTTCCAAAAGTCTTGAATTAGTTTAGGTATTTCCCAATTAAATAGTGGGAAACAAACGTCATTGTACTTTCAATTTTATTCCCCTATTTCAAACATGTATAACAAATGGACATTGTACATTGTCACTTTAATAAAATTATTTTCTGTCTCGTTCTCAAAAAACAAATAGTGGTTTCTTCTAATATCGCTTCCTGCTATTTTATACACCATTACATAACACTTGTTCTATTAACATTCCATAAAATGTTTCGGAGGAAATCTATATTTACTTTTTTCCTGAGACCTGTTTGGACTGTGGAACGTCAGACAAAATAAAATAGTTCACAGCAGCAACAAACAGCGGATGCTGGAATATGAAACTAAAACAGAAAATGCTGGAACTACTCAGCAAGTCAGGCAGCTTCTCTGGAGAGAGAAACTAAGGTAACCCTTTAGGTCTGTCAACTTTCGGTCAGAACTGGAAGAAGTTTGAGTTGTAACTGAATTTAACCAGGTGCAGAGGCAGGATTTAACTTCTCCTGTCTTCCACCGTAACACAGACCTTTCCTTTTATTCATTCCTCCCCTCCCAACTTTCTCTGCCTCTGCACCTGGTTTAAATCTGTTACTTCTTTATAATTTTCCAGTTGTGATGAATGTTGACAGATCTGAAACATTAACTCATTTTCTCTCTCCAAAGTTGCTGCCTGACCTGCTGAGTATTTCCTGCAATTTCTGTTTTTATGTTATTTAAAGTAAAATAGTTTGTGTTTTTACCTCTTTTTGCTTCTCTTCCTAAACGGCTTAATGATATTTTTTTATGTCAGTAAATAGTAATGTGTAACTCGTACACATCCTCCCCTGCCCTCCCCTCCCCAACAGAATGGGGTGCGTGTTTGTGTAAAGCTGATCACTTTAGTCAATCGCTCAACATCAAATATTGAACACCTTCAATTTTAAACGTGTTAAGCAATTCGGAGCCTCCTTAAAAGCGTTTGGATTTCATGACCCGGTTGGGACTTGTTTAGAGGAGGCGAAAACTGATTTGTGCCTATTTCTTCCGAAATCATCTTCGAAACTTAGGGGGAAACGTGCTTTCAACGCACGTTTTTTGTGAAAGGTTCATAAAAAATATTTAAACTTTTTCTCGTCTCGTTGTCGCACTGTGAGAATAATTTTCTCCAAGTTTCTCTGACTCGCTTCAATCATGTCGTTAAACACTCAACACGAATAATACAATAAACGGATTCCAAACGGAGCTCAAATAAGTAGGTGAATAATATGGTGAACTTCCAAAGAAAGCGGTGAGCTTATCTACCCTCAGAATTGACGAGGAGTTCGTATCAGTTTTGGAGAAGTTGTTTTCTCTTTCTCTGCTGCCGTTCCCTCCGTCTCTCACAGACTCTGAGGTACAAACGTTATCCTGTCTCTCATTACATGATTGAAGAACGCGGAGAAATACTTTCAAAAAGAGAACAAAACCTCACAAAATGTAACCGGGACTGAACTGGGGACTCAGGATCGTTGTCTTTAGCCTCCTCCCAGCAGCCACAGAGCATGTGCTGCACTTCCACCTGTGTTCCGGATGAGCAGCAATGTTCTCCAATTGAATATTGGGAAGACCAAAGCCATTGTTTTCGGTCCCCGCCACAAACTCCGTTCCCTGGCTACTTACTCCATCCCTTTCCCCATCTATTGTCTGAGTCTGAACCAGGCTGTTCGCAACCTTCCTGTTACATGTGACCCTGAAATTAGCTTTCCACCACATCTGCAGCATAACTAAGACCACCTATTTCGATCTCCATAACATCGCCTGTCTCCGCCCATTGCCTCAGCTCGTCCACTGCTGAAACCCTCGTCCATTCCTCCTTTACTTCTAGACATGACTATTCCAACACACTCCTGGTTGGCCTCCCACATTCTGACCAACGTACACTAGAGGTGATCCTAAACTCAGCTGCCCGTGACCGAACTCGCAACCAATTCCTGTCACCCATCTCCCCTCTGCTCGTTGAACTCCATTGCCTCCCGGTTAAACAACGCCTCGATTTCAAAATCCTCATCCTTGTTTTAAAATCCCTCCATTGCCCTTAACCCCTCGCTATCTATGTAGCCTCCTCCATCACACAACCCTAGAGATGTCTGCAATCAGCTAATTCTGCCCATTGAGCATCCCTGATTATAATCGCTCCATCATTGATGGCCATGCCTTCTGTTGCCTAGACCCCAAGCTCTGGAATTTGTCCCTAATCCCTTCCATCTCCCGACCTCTTTTTCCCCTGAAAGGTGTTCCTTATAACCTTCCTCTTGTATCAACTTTTTGATCACTTGCATTAATTTCTACTTGTGCAGTTCAGTGTCAAGTTTGTTTTATCTCATAATACACCTATGGAGCACCTTGTGATGTTTCGCCACATTAAAGGCGCTCTAATAATATAAGGTCTTGTTGTAGGTTCAAAATGCGACCGCTGTGCAGTCCCCGGTAATTGACTAGATAAACCTCAGTCTCAACACTCTCTCTCTCTCTCTCTCTCTCGTTCCCCCTCTTTTGATGTCTATCTTTCGCTCTCCAATTCCGTATGACACTGTCTCGCAGTCTCCCTCGCTCTGTCTGTCCATCTCCCTCACTCTCTCTGTCACTGTATGTCGGTCTGTGTCTCTCTCACTGTTTCCCTCTCTGTCTCTCTCTCACTCACACCACTATCTCTCTGTACCCCGCTCTCTCTGTATCCCCTCTTTCCCCCACTCTCTCCAGCCCCTCTCTCGATTTCCCTCAGCCATGCTCACTCCAGTATCGCTCTTTCCCCAGTCTTTTTATCTCAATCTCTCCCACTTTCTCTCCTCAATATCATTCTCTCCCACTCTATCTCTCTCCCCTCTCTCGAATTGCCCCAGCCTCACTATCCGACATTTTCTCTCTCCCACTCTCCCTCTCCACCTCTGGACCTGATGTTCTAAGAATTAAAGCATTCAGTGTACCAACGCACTTTATAAGAGCAAGATCTTTCAAGCCACAATTCGCTGCACACTATCTGCATTCGGGTGCTTTTCACATACTCAGTGGCTCAGGGATCCGCCCTGTTGCAGTTTCCAGGTAACAGGCTCCGACATGGGGACAGCCCTCTCGCATCTAAGTTAACGCCAGCAGGACTGAGGAACGAGCCTTTGGAATATGATTGTAACGAGTCCCGACGCGTTGAAGCCTGTGTCAGGCAGACTGCGCAACAATGCAAATCTTGGTGAGGGGAAACATCGAGATCAGCACACAATTGCACAATTTTGGTGCAACAGTGGGTAATACCCATCCATATTCATCACTCTCCTCACTCAGACTGTCACTACACATCCAGATACATCACTGGCCTCACTCATACTGTCACTACCCATCCAGATACATCACTGAAATCACTCATACTGTCACTATCCATCGAGGTACATCACTGACCTCACTCATACTGTCACTACACATCCAGATACATCACTGACCAAACTGATACTGTCACTACCGATCCAGATACATCACTGAACTCACTCATACTGTCACTACCCATCTCGGTACATCACCGACCACATTCATACTGTCACTACCCATTGAGGGACATTACTGACCTCACTCATACTGTCACTACACATCAAGATACATCATTGACCAAACTGATACTGTCACTGCCAATCCAGATACATCACTGAGCTCACTCATACTGTCACTGCCAATCCAGATACATCACTGAACTCACTCATACTGACACTAACCATCCAGATACATCAGTGACCTCACTCATACTCTCCTGCCAATCCAGGTATATCACTGAGCTCACTCCTACTCTCACTATCCATTCAGATACATCACTGACCTCAGTGATACTGTCACTGACAATCCAGGTATATCACTGATATCACTCAAACACTCACTACCCATCCAGATCCATCATTGACCTCACTCATATAATCACTACCCATCCAGCTACATCACCGAACTGACTCATAATTTCACTACACATCGAGACACATCACTGACCTCACACATACTGTCACTACCAATCCAGTTACATTATTTACCTCACTCATACTGTCACTATCCATCCAGATACATCATTGACCTCACTCATACTCTCACTACCCATCCAGGTACATCACGGATCCCACTCATACTGTCACTACCCATCCAGGTACATCACTGAATTCACTCATACTCTCACTGCCCACACAGGTACATCACTGAACTCACTCATCCTGTCACTACCCATCCAGGTACATCAATGAACTCGCCCATACTGTTATTACACATCCAGATACATCACTAACCTCACTCATACTGTCACTACCCATCCAGATACATCACTGACCTCACTCATACTGTCACTACACATCCAGATACATCACTGACCTCACTCATACTGTCACTACCCATCCAGATACATCACTGACCTCACTCATACTGTCGCTACCCATCCAGATACATCACTGACCTCACTCATACTTTCACTGTCCATCCAGAAACATCACGGACCTCACTCATACTATCACTACCCATCCAGGTACATCACTGACCTCACTCATACTGTAACTACCCATCCAGTTACATCAGCGACCTCACTCATACTGTCACTACCCATCCAGATACATCACTGACCTCACTCATACTGTCACTAACGATCCAGATACATCACAGACCTCACTCATACTGTCACTGCCAATCCAGGTACATCACTGAGCTCATTCATACTGTCACTTCGCATCCAGATACATCACTGACCTCAGTCACACTGTCGCTGCCAATCCAGATACATCACTAATATCACTCAAACTGTCAGTACCCATCCAGACACATCGCTGACCTCAATCATATTTTCACTACACATCCAGGCACATCACTGATCTCACACATACTGTCACTACCAATCCAGTTACATTACTGTCCTCACTCATATTATCACTACCCCTCCATACACAACACAGACTTCATTCATATTGTCACTGCCCATCCATCTCCATCATTCTGACTATGGGTTTGGCGCTGAACCGTCTGAAGGGACTCCAGGGCTGGCATCGAACCGGCCGAAGAGATTCAATTTTGAAACTTTTCAACTTCTTAGACAATTCTGGATACTTTTAATTTTTAATCATCTTGGAGAACTTTTTTTTCTATAACTTTTAATCAACTATTAATCAATTTAATAAATCTTCAATCAATTTGAGTGACTTTAAAAACAAATTAGAATACTTTCAAACTCTTAAACAACGACTCCTGCGGACAGCTGCCCTTGCCAATGCTTGCCCCCCAACAAATCCTCAGGCCACAAACATTCAGTGGTGCTTCTCAGCGCCGAGCTTGCGGTCAACAACTTGCCGTAGATAATAATGCCGATACAGCAGTGCCTGGTCTCCAGTCGTCTTGGACCCCTTTGCCACTGGACGAAAACCTTGCTCAGCTAAGTCTGTGCGGTTGGCGGTGTGCAGCTGCCACCCTACGTGAAAAGAACTCGCACATAGACAATTTCACTTCGCTACTATGACGGTTGGGACCGAAACCGTCTGGACCCTCATGGCCAATTCCAACAGCAACAGGCCGGAACGCCGCACCATCATAGTCGCCCGGGAACTTAGAAGTTTTGACATTGACATCGCCAACCTAAGCGACAGCCGGCGGGCAAGGGACTGCCAGCTCAAGGAGCATGGTGTAGGTTACAGCTTTTTCTGGAAAGGAAATCCAGTGGAAATCACCGCCTTCATGGATTTGGCTTTGCCATCAAAAATGAACTGGTCGACTGCCTCAAAGACACCCCCTGCGGGGTTAACGAACACCTCATAATGCTTCGCCTTACCATATCTCAGATCTAATGCGCCATAGTCGTCAGTGTGTAAACCCCAACACTCGATGCAACAGTTGAGGCTAAAGAGGGTTTTTATTCCAACCACGAGACATCACTGCCCCACGTCCCCACGGGCAACAAATTGATCTTCAGAGGTGACTTTTTTGCCAGGGTCCGAAACGAAACAGCAGTCTGGGGAGGCACGATTGGCAGAGAGGGGCTAGGGAAAGCCAACATCGGTAGGACCCTACTCCTGACAAAATATCTGAAATACGAACTCATCACCAACACTCTGTTCTTTCAGAGGGACAAACACAAGGCATCGTGGCAATACCATCACTCCAAACACTGGCTCGACTACATCATCCTGTGAGCGAGGGATTTCAAGGATGTGCACATCACCCACGCCATGACAGGAGCTGATGACTGTTGGATGGACCTTTGCCTAATCGGATCCAATATCGATATTAACATAGCCCCAAAGCAGAGGGTACAGCAGAAGCAGTGCTGCAAAAAAGTTATTGCTGGGGCACATAAATACCCAGCTAAGAGAGCCCTATACATCAATCGCCTGACAGCTAATCTGGCATGCTTGGATGACCCTGACACGCTGAATGCCCACAGCGCTTGTTCTGCCCTCCAGGTCTCCATAATCAGTGCCTGTGAAGAGACACTTTATTACTCAACCAGAAACCACGAGGACTGCTTTGATGAAAGTGATCAGGAGATCCAAAAACTAATAGCTTGTAAGCGCAGAGCATTTCTGATCCTCAAGCAACAACCCAACTCTGGAGTTGCAAAGTACCATTACAGACGGATCAAGGCTGAGGTCCAATAAAAAAACCGTCACCTAAAGAACAGGTGGTGGGTAGAGAAAGCACAGGAGATACAACAACTGGCTGGCAACCACGATATGCGAGGATTCTTCATTGCAGTCAAGGCCAGCTATGGTCCAAACTCCCAAGGCCCCACCCCACTCCTGGCCAAGAACGGGAAAACACTCATCAAGGACTCCAAGGCAATCAGGGCCCGCTGGAAGGAGCACTTTCAAGATCTCCTCAATGGAGAACTCTGCCTTTGACTCGAGTGTTCTCGAGCAGTGTGATATTTTAAAGACCAGTTATATTGTTTCGCTGAGCTGAGTTCTCCAGAACCATGTTGCTGGTGATCGAGAGATACATTGTCGCTCCTTCATATATATTCTCCCCCGCATCCATCTCTTAGAACTAATAATGTTCTCTTATTATTATTCTCAGAGCAAAATTCTTCAGCCAGAACACAACGAACTGTGCAGGCAGCTCCATCCCAAACACAGTAAGTAGACTATCAGTCACAGAGCGCAGAGACATAGAACTGGCCTCAATCCTATTGTCACAGGCAGCAGAAGCTGTCAGTCCGACAGTGATCCGAAGTAGCAGAGTTATATTGTGAATCTTACAGCCACATGGAGCAATAGAATCAGATGCTATTTCACCCTTGAAACAGATCACACTGACGGTACATTAAATACCCACACTCACTTGCCAGAAACTGGCAGGTGGAGAATAAAAGGCAATCATCTATCAGAAAAAATGTCCAATAGAACGTATAAACCACACTCGCATATCAGAAGCTGATGGTTACAGAGCAAAAGCCATATTCATGTTTCAGAATTGGACGGATTCAGTATTTAACCCCTGAACATACCAGAAGATGACAGGTGCAGAATAAAACCCACATTCCTGTTCAACATACTGACAGATACAGTATACAACACACACCCACATATATGAAAGTGACAGTAACAGAATAAAATCCCAACTTGCATACCAGAGAGTGACAGGTAAAGGGTAAATCCCATGTGCACATATCGGAAAACTGAAAGGCTGTAAGTAAAATTGTTACTTGCATTGCAGAAACTGACAGGGGCAGAGTAAAACCCACACACACACATCAGAAAAAATGAAACGGAGAAGGCAAAATCTTCACTCACATATCAGAGAAATACAGGTTTAAAGTAAAATTGATTCTCACGTTCACATACCAGAGAATGGCAAATACTGAGTAAATTTCACACTCGCATAGCAGGAACTGACAGGTACAGTCTAAAGCACACAATCAGGTAGCAGGAACAAATAGGTACAATCTAACATAGCAGAAACTGAGAGGCACAGATTAAACCTCAACACACGCCAAAACCTGACAGTTACAGAAAAATACACACACTTGCATATCAGAGACTGAGTGATACAGTATAAAACCCACTATAACATATCAGAGGCTGACATATTACAATGCATATTCCAATAACATAAATTGACATACAGTGACATGCCCAGACTCACAAACCAGTAATTGACAGGTACAGGGTAAAGACCTCTCTTTCATTCCAGAAACTGACAGGGACAAAGTAAAACCCACTCACAATTAAGCAGAAACTGGCAGGTATAGAGTAAGGCCCACAATCACATGTCAGAACGTGACAGGTACAGAATAAAACCTAGACTCCCATAACAGAAATGGAGAGATACAGAGAAAGGCCCACACTCATAGCAGAGACAGATAGATGCAGAGTGAAACTCAGACTCATTTACCAGTGACCGACCGAGTCAGCATAAACACTCACCTCCATAACACAAATTGACAGTTAAAAAGTAAAACGAATACTCTATCAGGAATTGGTGGTCCACAGTAAAACAATACTAATATACTGGAGAATGACGGGTATGGAGTAGAGCTCACATTCACATAAGAGATGGACAGATACAGCGCAAAATACACATCACACACCAAGAATGGAAAGAAACATAGAAAATAGGTGCAGGAGTCGGCCATTTGGCCCTTCGAGCCTGCACCGCCATTCAATATGATCATGGTTGATCATGCAACTTCAATACCCCACTCCCACTTTCTCTCCCTATCCCTTGATCCCCTTAGCCGTAAGGGCCACATCTAACTCCTTCTTGAATATATCCAACGAACTGGACTCCACAACTTTCTGTGGTAGAGAATTGCACAGGTTTACCACTCTCTGGGTGAAAAGGTTTCTCCTAATTTCAATCCGATATGGCTTACCCCTTATCCTTAGAATGTGACCCCTGGTTCTGGACTTCCCCAACATCGGGAACATTCTTCCTGCATCCCGCCTGTCCAGTCCTGTCATAATTTTGTATGTTTCTATGAGATCCCCTCTCATTCTTCTAAATTCCAGTGAGTGTAAGCCTAGCCGATCCAGTCTTTCTTCATATGTCAGTCCTGCAATTCCGGGAATCAGTCTAGTGAACCTTCACTGCACTCCATCAATAGCAAGCACGTCATTGATCAGATTAAGAGACCAAAACTGCACACCATACTCAAGGTGTGGTCTCACCAAGGCCCTCTACAACCGAAGTAACACCTCCCTGCTCCTACACTCAAATCCTCTGGCTATGTAGGCCAGCATGCCAGTTGCTTTCTTTACTGCCTGCTGGACCTGCATGCCAATCTTCAGTGACTGAGGTGCCATGACACCCAGGTCTCTTTCAACCTCCCCTTTTACTAATCTGTCACCATTCAGGTAATAATCTACCTTCCTGTTTTTGCCACCAAAGTGGATAACCTCTCATTTATCCACATTATACTGCATCTGCCATGCAATTGCCCACTCACCTAACCTGTCCAAGTCAACCTGCAGCCTCTTCGCATCCTCCTCAGAGCTCACACTGCCACCCAGCTTAGCGTCATCTGCAAACTTGGAGATATTACTTTCAATTCCATCGTCTAAATCATTAATATATATTGTAAATAGCTGGGATCCCAGCACTGAACCTTGTGGCATCCCACTAGTCACTGCCTGCCATTCTGAAAAGGATCCGTTTATTCCCACTCTTTGCTTCCTGTCTGACAAACAGTTCTGCCTCCACGTCAATACATTACCCCCAATACCATGTGCTTTAATTTTGCACACTAATGTGTGGTGTGGGACCTTGTCAAAAGCCGTTTGAATTTCCAAATACACCACATTCACTGGTTCTCCCTTATCCACTCTACTAGTTACATCCTCAAAAACCTCGAGAAGATTTGACAAGCATGATTTTCCTTTCACAAATCCATGCTGACTTGGACCGATCCTGTCACTGCTTTCCAAATGCTCTGCTATTACATCTTTAATTGATTCCAGCAATTTCCCCACCACCGATGTCAGGCTAACCTGTCTATAATTCTCTGTTTACTCTCTCACTCCTTTTTTTAAATGTGTGGTTACATTAGCTACCCTCCAATCCATAGGTACTGATCCAGAGTCCATGGAATTTTGAAAAATGACCACCAATGCATCTAGTATTTCTAGGGCCACTTCTTTAACTACTCTGGGATGCAGACTATCAGACCCTGGGGATTTATCGACCTTCAGTTTCCCTAACACCATTTCCTGACTAATAAGGATTTCCTTCAGTTCCTCCTTCCCGCTAGACCCTCGGTCCCCTCATATTTTTGGGAGGTTATTCGTGTCTCCCTTATTGAAGACAGAACCAAAGTATTTGTTCAGTTGGTCTGCCATTTCCTTGTTCCCCATTATGAATTCACCTGATTCTGACTGCAAGGGGCCGACAGTAGACTTCACTAATCTTTTTCTCTTCACATATCTATAGAAGCTTTTGCAGTCAGTTTTTATGTTCCCTGCAAGCTTACTCTCATATTCTATTTTCGCCTCCTAATTACACCATTAGTCCTCCTCTGCTGAATTCTAAATGCCTCCAGTCCTCAGGTTTGCTGCTTTTGCTGACCAATTTATATGCCTCTTCCTTGGATTTAACACTGTCCCTAATTTCCCTTGGTAGCCCCGATTGAGCAACCTTTCCTGTTGTATTTTTACGCCAGACAGGGATGTACAATAGTTGTCATTCATCCATGTGATCTTTAAATGTCTTCCATTGCCTATCCACCATCAACCCTTTAAGTATCATTCGCCAGTTTATCCCAGCCAAATCACGCCTCATACCATCGAAGTTCCCTTTAAGTTCCGGACCCTAGTCTCTGAGTTAACTGGGTTGCTCTACATCTTAATGAAGAATTCTACCATATTATGGTCACTCTTCCCCAAGGAGCCATGCAAGACCAGATTGCTCATGAATCCTCTCTGGTTACATAAAACCCAGTCTAGGATGGCCTGCTCTCCTGTAGGTTCCTCGACATATTGGTCGAGAAAACCATCCCTTATACACTCTAGGAAATCTTACACCACAGTATTGCTCCAAGTTTGGTTAGCCCAATCAATATGTAGGTTAAAGTCACCCATGATGACTGCTGTACCCTTATTGCACGCGTCCTTAATTTCATGTTTGATGCCATCCCCAAACTCCATACTACTGTTTGGTGGTCTGTACACAACCCCAACTAACGTTTTCTGCCCTTTGATGTTTCGCAGCTCTACCCATATAGATTCCACATTATCCCAGCTAATGTTCTTCCTTACTATTGCATTAACCTCCTCTTTAACCATTAACGCTAACCCACATCCTTTTCCTTTCTGGCTATTCTTCGTGAATATTGCATACCCCTGGATGTTATGTTCCCAGCTTTGGTTACTCTGGAGCCATGTCGCTGTAATCCTAATTACATCATATCCGTTAACAGCTATCTGTGCAGTTAATTCGTCCACCTTATTAAGAATGCTTCTCGCTTTGAGAATCAGAGACTTCAGGCTTGTTTTTTTAACACTCTTTGTCCTTTTAGAATTATGTTGTAATGTGGCCATTTTTGATACAGAATGAAACCCACAGGCAATTACCAGAAATTGACAGGTACAGGATAAAATCCACCTCTCGTATCAGAAACTAACATACAGAGTAAAACCCTCATCCACATACCAGAGGTGGACAGATATAGTCAAATCCACAATCCCGTGCCAGACAACCACTATATAAGAAAATAAGTACATAAGAAATAGGATCAGGAGTAGGCCATACGGCCCCTCGAGAGTGCTCAGCCATTTAATACAATTATGGCTGATCCGATCATGGACTCAGCTTCACTTCCCTGCCCGTTCCCCATAACCCCTTATTCCCTTATCGGTTAAGACATTGTCTATCTCTGTCTTAAATATATTCAATGTCCCAGCTTACACAGGTCTCTGAGGCTGCGAATTCCACAGGTTTACAACCCTCTGAGAGAAAAAATTCCTCCTCCTCTCAGTTTTAAATGGGGGGGGCCCTTATTCTAAGATTATGCCCCCGAGTTCTTGTCTACCCTATCAGTGAAAACATCCTCTCTGCGACTACCTTTTCAAGCCCCCTCATAATCTTATACGTTTTGATAAATCACCTTTCATTCATTCTTCTGAATTCAATGAGTAGAGGCCCAACATCCTCAACCTTTTTTCATAAGTCAACCCCTCATCTCCGGAATCAACCTAGTGAACCTTCTCTCAACTTCCTCCAAAGCAAGTATATCCTTTCATAAATATGGAAACCAAAACTGCATGCAGTATTCCAGGTGTGGCCTCATCAATAACCTGTATAACTGTAGCAAGCCCTCTCTGCTTTTATACTCCAGCCCCTTTGCAATAAAGGAAAAGATTGCATTGGCCTTCCTGATCACTTGCTGTACCTGCATAGTAACCTTTTGTGTTTCATGCACAAGTACCCCCAGGTCCCGTTGTAATGCAGCACTTTGCAATCTTTCTCCATTCAAATAATAACTTGATCTTTGTTTCTTTTTTCTGCCATCGTGCATCACTTCACACTTTCCAACATTAGACTCCATCTGCCAAAATATTGCTCACTTACTTAGCCTGTCTATGTCCTTTTGCAGATTTTTTCTGTCTCCTCACACATTGCTTTTCCTCCCATCATGGTATCATCAGCAAACTTGGCTACTTTACATAGAAACTTAGGAAATGGGTGCAGGAGTAGGCCATTCGGCCCTTCTAGCCTGCACCACCATTCAATGAGTTCATGGCTGAACATGCAACTTCAATACCCCATTACTGCTTTCTCGCCATATCCCTTGATTCCCCTCGTAGTAAGGAATTCATCTCACTCATTTTTGAATATATTTAGTGAATTGGCCTCAACTACTTTCTGTGGTAGAGAATTCAACAGGTTCACCACTCTCTGGGTGAAGAAGTTTCTCCTCATCTCGGTCCTAAATGGCGTACCCCTTATCCTTCGACTGTGACCCCTGGTTCTGGACTTCCCCAACATTAGGAACATTCTTCCTGCATCTAACCTGTCAAAACCCATCAGAATTTTAAACATTTCTATGAGGTCCCCTCTCATTCTTCTGAACTCCAGTGAATACAAGCCCAGTTGATCCAGTCTTTCTTGATAGGTCAGTCCCGCCATCCCGGGAATCAGTCTGGTGAACCTTCGCTGCACTCCCTCAATGGCAAGAAATTTTTCCTCAGGTTAGGAGACCAAAACTGCACACAATACTCCAGGTGTGGCCTCACCAAGGCCTTCTACAACTGTAGCAACTCCTCCCTGCCCCGATACTCAAATTCCCTCGCTATGAAGGCCAACATGCCATTTGCTTTCTTAACCGCCTGCTCTACCAGCATGCCAACCTTCAATTACTGATGTACCA
Source organism: Pristiophorus japonicus (assembly GCF_044704955.1). Lineage (NCBI taxonomy): Eukaryota > Metazoa > Chordata > Chondrichthyes > Pristiophoridae > Pristiophorus > Pristiophorus japonicus. The sequence continues at coordinate 5,762,247 of NC_092001.1, forward strand.
TGACACCCAAGTCTCGTTGCACCTCGCATTTTCTAATCTGTCACCATTCAGATAATAGTCTGTCTCTCTTTGTTATCACCAAAGTGGATAACCTCACATTTATCCACATTATACTTCATCTGCCATGCATTTGCCCACTCACCTAACATATCCAATCATTATACAGCCTCATAGCATCCTCCTCGCAGCTCAGAATGCCACCCAACTTAGTGTCATCCGCAAATTTGGAGATACTACATTTAATCCTCTCGTCTAAATCATTAATGTACAGTGTAAACAGCTGGGGCAACAGCAAAGAACCTTGCGTTACCCCACTAGTCACTGCGTGCCATTCTGAAAAGTACCCATTTACTTCTACTCTTTGCTTCCTGTCTGACAACCAGTTCTCAATCCACATCAGCACATTACTCCCAATCCCATGTGATTTAACTTTGCACATTAATCTCTTGTGTGGGACCTTGTCGAATGCCTTCTGAAAGTCCAAATATACCACATCAACTCGTTCTCCCTTGTCGACTCTACTGGAAACATCCTCAAAAAATTCCAGAAGATTTGTCAAGTATGATTTCCCTTTCACAAATCAATGCTGACTGGGACCTATCATGTCACCTCTTTCCAAATGCGCTGCTATGACATCCTTAATAATTGATTTCATCATTTTACCAACTACTGAGTTCAGGCTGACCGGTCTATAATTCCCTCTTTTCTCTCTCCCTCCTTTTTTAAAAAGTGGGGTTAAATTGGCTACCCTCCACTCGATAGGAACTGATCCAGAGTCTATGGAATGTTGGAAAATGACTGTCAATGCATCCGCTATTTCCAGGGCCACCTCCTTAAGTACTCTGGGATGCAGTCCATCAGGCCCTGGGGATTTATCGGCCTTCAATCCCATCAATTTCTCCAACACAATTTCCCGACTAATAAGGATATCCCTCAGTTCCTCCTTCTTATTAGACCGTCTGAGCCCTTTTATATCCGGAAGTTTGTTTGTGTCCTCCTTCATGAATACCGAACCAAAGTACTTGTTCAATTGTTCTGCCATTTCTTTCTTCCCCGTTATGACTTCCCCTGATTCTGACTGCAGGGGACCTACGTTTGTCTTTATTAACCTTTTTCTCATTACATCTCTATCGAAACTTTTGCAGTCCGTCTTAATGTTCCCTGCAAGCTTCTTCTCGTACTCCATTTTCCCTGCCCTAATCAAACCCTTTGACCTCCTCAGCTGTGTTCTAAATTTCTCACAGTCCCCAGGTTCACTGCAATTTCTGGCCAATTTATATGCCACTTCCTTGGCTTTAATACTTTCCCTGATTTCCCTTGATAGCCACGGTTGAGCCACTTTCCCTTTTATTATTTTTACGCCAGACAGGAATGTACAATTATTGTCGTTAATGCATGCGGTCTCTAAATGTCTGCCATTGTCCATCCACAGTCAACCCCTTATGTATCATTCGCCAATCTATCCCAGCCAATTCACGCCTCATATCTTCAAAGTTACCCTTCTTTAAGTTCTGGACCATGATCTCTGAATTAACGGATTCATTCTCCATCCGAATGTAGTATTCCACCATTTTATGGTCACTCTTCCCCAAGGGCACTCGCTAATTAATCCTCTCTCATTGGACAACACCCAGTCTAAGATGGCCTCCCCCCTAGTTGGTTACTCGACATATTGGTCCAGAAAACCATCATTTATGCACTCCAGGAAATCCTCCTCCGCCTTATTGCTTCCAGTTTGGTGAGCCCAATCTATGTGCATTTAAAAGTCACCCATTATAACTGCTGAAGCTTTATTGCATGCACCCCTAATTTCCTGTTTGATGCCCTCCCCAACATCACTATTACTGTTTGGAGGTCTGTACACAACACCCACTAACGTTTTTTGCCCTTTGCTGTTCCGCACCTCTCCCCATATAGATTTCACATCATCCGAGCTAATGTCCTTCCTAACTATTGCATTAATCTGCTCTTTAACCAGCAATGCTACCCCACCTCCTTTTCCTTTTATTCTATCATTCCTGAATGTTGCATACCCATGGATGTTGAGTTCCCAGCCCTGATCATCCTGGAGCCACGTCTCTGTAATCCCAATCACATCATAACTGTTAACAACTTTTTGCACAGTTAATTCATACACTTTATTACGGATACTCCTTGCATTAAGACACAAAGCCTTCAGGCTTGTTTTTTTAACAGCCTTTGTCCTTTTAGAATTGTGCTGTACAGTGGCCCCTCGGTCCCTTCTTCCAAGCCGTTAATATAGATTTTAAATAGTTGAGGTCCCAGCACTGATGCCTGCGGCACCCCACTCATTACTGATTGCCAACCCGAGAATGAACCTTGTACCTACACTCTCTGTTGTCTGTTGGTTAGCCAATCCTCTATCCATGCTAATATATTAACCCCAGCCCCGTGAACTTTTATCTTGTGCAGTAACCTTTTATATGGCCACTTGTCAAATGCCTTCTGGAAGTCCAAATACACCACACCCACTTAATCCACCCTGGCCCATGATGTGAAGTGGAACATAATTCATCGAAAGCATCTCTGACAGTGTTGAGGAGAAACTGACCGACCAAATGTGAAAAATAAATTCCTGAATGTTTGGTATTGTACAAGAGATAAATAGAAAAAATGCATTTCTTCCAAATGTCCAGGCCTGGTCTGAATGATGGATTAGTGATTTTGAGATGAGATAAAATTATAACTTTCGCATACTGTTTAAAAATAGACTGATATTTGAGGATAAAAATATTTAATTTCAGAATTTTTTTCAACATGGTACAAGCAGAGAAGGAGTTTGATGATGTATGCCATTGCCTAATAGAGAACTGATTTAGGTGGCTACTATTGCATATTTTCTTCTAATTTTTTAAAGTTTTGATTTGCTGTGTATTTCCACCTGTTTTAAATAACACCAAAAATGAAAATAATCATTGCATTTAGGATAAGGGGTAGGCCATTTAGGACAGAGATGAGGAGAAACTTCTTCACTCAAGAGAGTTGTTAACGTGTGGAATTCCCTGCCGCAGAGAGTTGTTGATGCCAGTTCACTGGATATATTCAAGAGGGAGTTAGATATGGCTCTTACAGTTAAGGGGATCAAGAGGTATGGAGAGAAAGCAGGAAAGTGGTACTGAAGGAATGATCAGCCATGATATTGAATGGTGGTGCAGGCTCGAAGGTCCGAATGGCCTACTCCTGCACCTATTTTTCCATGTTTCTATGTTCGTTGCATGCTCAAACAATTCCAACAAATTTGTCAAACTTAACTTCCCCTTCATAAATCCATGCTGACTCTGCCTGACCGAATTATGTTTTTCCAAATGTCGTGCTAATGCTTCTTTAAGAATGAACTATTAAACATTTTCCCAAACACAGATCTTTGGCTAAACTGGTCTACAATTTCCTGCTTTTTTCTGCCTCCGTTTTAACCGAGTGTGGCTCTCAGTCCGCGGGCAACACCGAATGCGGCTCCCGGGCCCCGGGCAGCACCGAGTGCGGCTCTCGGGCCCCGGGCAGCACCGACTGCGGCTCTGCGGCCCCGGGCAGCACCGAGTGCGGCTCTCGGGCCCCGGGCAGCACCGAGTGCGGCTCTCGGGCAGAGGGCAGCACGGAGTGCGGCTCTCTGGCCCTGAGTCAGAGCCACCGGGCCCAGCCCCTCCCCCACACCAGGAAAACAACAACTTACATTTATACAGCATGCCCAGCAAATCCCAGCCGCTCTGTATCAGAGTGGGCGTTGGATGTGGATGTTACTCCCTAGCCTCCTGTTTGGGTTTGTTTGTTACATCAGTTTGAGCTGGATGGAGTGGGGGAGAAGCTGCTGGGTTTCACCCCCAGTACTTCTGGGCCCAGTGGGACCAACAATTTCCCATGTGTGCCTGTCGATGGAGGTGGGTTCCCTTCACCGAAGGACAGCAGTGACCCAGAAGTGTTTTTGTGACAATCCGGCAGCTTTCATGGTCACTTTTTTCTCATGCCGGCCCCACAAATGACCAGATTCATTAAGCTCAATTTCACAACCTGCCTTTGTGTTTTTGTGGGTTCTCTCTCTCACTCCCTTTTCCTGTTTGAAATTCACTTTACAGGGTGTTAAAAGGCGAGGATTTGTAGACTGGAAGCTCAAACCAAACATTACCTCAAGATCTGACGGTCACTCGCTACATCGGGACTGGAATATCATTAGCTTTTGACCATGGAAGCAGAAAGCACCATTCACAGTGGGGAGAAACGGTACACGTGCTCTGTGTGTGGACAAGGCTTCAGCCGATCATCCAACCTGGAGAGACACAAGTGCAGTCACATTGGGGAGAAACCGTGTAAATGTGGGGATTATGGGAAACGATTCAACTACCCGTCCCAGCTGGAAACAAATCGGCGAGTTCACACTGGGGAGAGGCCATTCAGCTGCTCCAACTCTTGGAAGGGATTCACTCGATCATCCGACCTGCTGACACACCAGCGAGTTCACACTGGGGAGAGACCGTTCATCTGCTCCGATGTGGGAAGGGATTCACTCGGTCATCCCACCTGCTGCAACACCAGCGAGTTCATAATGAGGAGAGACCTTGTAAATGTTCTGACAGTGGGAAGAATTTTAAAAGCAAAGATCAACTGTTGAGACACAAGCGAGTTCACATCGGAGAGAGGCCGTTCACCTGCTTCGACTGTGGGAAGGTATTCACTATCATCCCACCTTCTGAGACACCAGCGAGTTCACACTGGGGAGAGGCCGTTCAGCTGCTCTGAATGTGGGAAGGGATTCACGACATCATCCCAACTGCTGAGACACCAGCGAGGTCACACTGGGGAGAGACCGTTTACCTGCTCTGAGTGTGGGAAGGGATTCACTCGGCCATCCAACCTGCTAACACACCAGCGAGTTCACACTGGGGAGAGGCCGTTCACCTGCTCTGAGTGTGGCAAAGGATTCTCTCTGTCAGGCAACCTGTTGAGACAACAGCGAGTTCACAAGTGACTGCAGTGGTTGGATTCTGCTGTTAATGACATCCCGGACTGAATCGTGTTCATTCTGACAGTTGGGGTTTATAACTCCTGTAACACTGATGGTAATAACTCCTGAAATCGACTGGAGTTTAATATTTCGGATATTGACACATAAATTAGTTTTGCTTTCAACACGTTGCTGTGGATCACCTGAGTGTTTAGCATCACATGGCTGGAGCTGAGAAAGGAAATTCTGTGGGGAGGATCTTACAGGGGGAACAGAACTTCAGCCTCGACACAGTCCTTCAGGGCCACACTTAGATCTCATTCTTCTCAACTCCAATGTGTATCGGCCCAAACTACTCAACCTACTCAACCATAAGTCAATCCAATCATCTCTGGAATCAACTCTGGAATCTGCAGCAGACATGAGCAAGGACCGGAGACTTATTAAAAGACACATATTTCATTACAGACAAGGTTAGACTGGGAGAAATGTTCAGTTAAATCATAAGAAATAGTAGCAGGAGCAGGCCATTTGGCCCCTCGGGCCTGCTCCGCCATTCAATAAGATCATGGCTGATCTGATCATGGATTCAGTTCCACTTCCCTGCCCACTCCCCATAACCCTTTACTCTCATATCTCCGCCTTAAATATATTCAAAGACCCAGCCTCCACAGCTCTTATGTGCAGAGAATTCCACAGATTTACAACCCTCAGAAAAGAAATTCCTCATCTCAGTTTTAATTGGGTGGCCCCTTATTCTAAGACTATGTCCCCTAGTTTTAGTTTCCCGTGTAAGTGTAAGTGGAAATATCCTCTCTGCATCCACCTTGGCGAACCCCCTCATTATCTTATGTTTCGATAAAATCATCTCTCATTCTTCTGATCTCCAACGTGTTTAGGCCCAGCCTACTCAAGCTATCTTCATAAGTAAATCCCCTCATCTCCGGAATCAACCTCGTGAACATTCTCTGAACTGCCTCCAATGCAGGTATATCCTTCCTTAAATACGGAGACCAAAATACGGAGTCCTTTACAGTCAAAATGCCAATCAAACCAGCAGCACACTGGTACCTTAACAGTGTCTCATTGGCCTACAGGCTTTTCTTAAATAGATTTGCTGAGTGGATATAAACTTAAACAAGCTTTACAGGCGTGATGCTCTATTAACATATTGAAGGTAGATAAGATGCTGTGGGGCACATGCCATGTTCAGTAGCTGAAAGTGATTAACAGACTGGGTTTTGTGTTTAGTGATTACCAATACCAGCAAAATCGAAGCCCATGGAATAACGGGGACAGTGACAGCATGGATATGAAAGTGGCTAAGTGACACAAACAGAGTACAGCTGAACGGTTGTTTTTCAGACTGGAGGAAGTGGTGTTCCCCAGAGGTCGGTATTGGGGGCACTGCTTTTTTTGATCTATATTAATGACCTAGACTTGTGTGTACAGGGCACAATTTCCAAATCTTTAGCTCACACAAAACTTGGAAGTGTAGTGAACAGTGAGGAGGTAGTGATAGACTTCAGAAAGTCAGACAGACTGGTGGGATGAGCAGACATGTGCAGGTGAAACTAAACGTAGAAAAGTTCAAAACTGATACATTTTGGTAGGAAGAAAGAGGAGAGGAAATATAAACTAAAGGGTACAATTGTAATGGGGTGTGTGAACAGAGAGACCCAGGAGTATATGTGCACCAATCACTGAAGGTGGCAGCACAGTTTGAGAAAGTGGTTACAAAGACTAACGGGACCCTAGGCTTCATGAATAGAATAATACAGTACAGAATTGTGGATATTATGTTGAACCGACGTAAAACTCTGGTTCGGCCTCAACTGGAGTAATGTGTCCAATTCTGGGTCATCATCATCCTCATAGGCATTCCCTCAAATCGAGGAAGACATGCTTCCACTCTAAAAATGAGTCCTTAGGTGGCTGAACATTCCAATACGAGAGCCACAGACCCTATCACAGGTGGGACAGATTGTCCTTGAGGGAAGGGATGGGTGAGACTGGTTTGCCGCATGTTCTTTCCGCTGCCTGCGGTTGATTTCTGCATGCTCTCGGCGATGAGACTCGAGGTGCTCAGCGCCCTCCCGGATGCACTTCCTCCACTTAGGGCGGTCTTTAGCCAGGGACTCCCAGGTGTCAGTGGGGATGTTGTACTTTATCAGGGAGGCTTTGAGGGTGTCCCTATAACGTTTCCTCTGCCACACCTTTGGCTCGTTTGGTGTGAAGAAGTTCTGAGTAGAGTCTTTGCTTTGGGAATCTCGTGTCCGGCATGCGAACAATGTGGCCTGTGCAGCGGAGATGCTCAAATGTGGTCCGGCTTCAATGCTGGGGATGTTGGCCTGGCCGACGACGCCAACGTTGGTGTGTCTGTCCTCCCAGGGAATTTGTAGGATCTTGCAGAGACCTCGTTGTTGTTATTCCTCCAGCAAATTGAGGTGTCTACTGTACATAGTCCGTGTCTCTGAGGGTGGGTATTTCTATAGCCCTCTCGACCATGAGCTTAGTGATAGATTTGAGGGCGTGGTCTTCAAACACTCATTTCCTCAAGCGGCCGAAGGCTGCACTGGAGGCGATGTTGAATGTTGTCGTCAATGTCTGGTCTAGTTGATAAGAGGTTCCCGAGGTATGGGAAATGGTCCACGTTGTCCAGGGCCGTGCCATGGATCTTGATGACTGTGGGGGGTGGGTGGAGGGAGTTCTGTGTGGCGAGGACAGGCTGGTGGAGGACCTCGGACTTACAGATGTTTAGTGTTAGGCCCATGCTTTGGTACGCCTCAGTAAATACGTTGACTATGACTTGAAGTTCAGCCTCTGCATGTTCGCAGACGCAGGTATTGTCCGCGTACGGTAGCTCGATGACAGAGATTGGGTGGTCTTGGACCTGGCCTGGAGACAACGAAGGTTGAACAGGTTCCCACTGGTTCTGTAGTTTATTTCAACTCTAGCGGGGAGATTGTTGACTGAGCTGGAGCAATTCTGGCTTCCGCATTTTGGTAAGTATACAAAGGCCTTTTGAGAGCGTGCAGAAAGATTCCAGGGATGAGGGACTTGAGTTACCTGGATAGTTTGGAGAAGTTGGGGTTGTTCTCAGAACAGAGAAGATTGAGAGGAGATTTGACAGAGGTGTTCAAAATCATGAGGTGTCGAGACAGAGTAGCGAGAGTGGGATTAGTAGAAGCTCTTGCAGTAAGCCGGCATGGGCTCGACGGGCCAAATGGCCCCCTTCCATGTTGTAACCAGTCTCTGATTTTCAGATGATGAAAAGTGTGTTGCCCAGGATGCTCCATCTACCGGGCACTGGGACCCAGTTGGGAACAGAGATCCTGAAGCCCCGCCCACTCTCTGTTCCCAAACCAAGATGGCCGCGCATGCGCCCTGATCCCGCCATGTGCAAGGTGGCGGCCAGTGACCCCGCTCACCCGGGCCTGTCAGCACGGGGCCTGTGGGCTCTAATTCGGGGCCTGAGATTTAATCTGTGTCTAAGCCGTGCCGTCCCTGCCCTGGGATTGTTTGATGCGATAGTGTAGAGGGAGCTTTACTCTGAATCTAATCAGTGCTGTACCTGCTCTGGTAGTGTACAAATGACAGACAGGTAAAGACCATCTGGTCCATCAAGCTTGTCCCACACAATTGGTATATATCACAGCGTATCCACTGCCCTCCAACCGAATCCATGTGATTTCCTGGGAGAGGCAAAAATACAGATTTATTAAAAAAAACCTAGGACAATTTGGGAAAATAAATTCTATGAAATTCCTCTGCAAGCCATCTAAGTGATCGAAACTAGTCTAGTAGATCACATTGGCCTTTAAATTCCCTGCAGTACCTACCTTCTGTAAGTGTTAATCTCCGCCGCACCCTGAAACAAATCCAGCTTGAAGGACTTCAGTGAGTCTGCATCCACCAAATGGGAGGGCAGCTTGTTCCAGAGGTCTACTTTTCACTGGGAAAAGAACCACCTCCTGATGTCGAACCTAGATCGAGCCTTGTACATCTGAAATTGGTATCCCTGGTGCTGTCTTACCTATTTAATTGAAATAAACGGTCAGCTGGAACACTATCTTTCACCTTCATTATCTTTTAAACCTCAATCATATCGCCCTAAGTCTGCACTGCTCTAAGGTAAAGAGTCCCAACTCTTTCAACTTATCTTGATAACTAAGATACTTTAGACTTGGAATTAGTCTAGTGACACTTTCCAGAACCTCAATAACACCCACCATGTGAGGAGACCAAAACTGGACACAGTATTCCAAGTGTGGCCTGATTAAGTTCTTGTACAAAGACAAAACATTACGCCTCGTCTTATACTCAATTGTCCTATGGATACACCCCAACACCCTATTTGCTTTAGCTGTCGCTATACTGCATTGATCGTGTACCTTTAAGGATGTATTCATTAGAGTGTCTAAATCTCTTTCTATCTCCACTATCTTTAATGCCTTTCCCTGGAGGGTGTATGAATGTTGAGCATTTGCCCTGCCCATATGCATAACACTGAACTTATCTAAGTTATACATCATTTTACAGTCATGAGGCCAGTGTCCCAACATATTAAGATCTGCCAGAATCAGACGAGCCTCTTCTACAGTTCGAGCACTCGCACAGATCTTGGTATAATTTCAAAATTTGCAAATTGTGCCCCCAACCCCAAAATCCAGGTCATAAATCAAAATAGTGAAAAGCAACGGTCCCAAAACTGATCACTGCAGGACACCACTGGTGACCGATCTCCAAACAGGTCCAAATCCATCTATAACTGCTCTTTACCTGCATCCTGCAGCCAGTTCTGTATCCAGCTCAATATATTATCAGTACCAGAGGCTCCGATCTTATAGAGAAGCCTCTTGTGTGGTACCTTGTCAAAAGGTTTTTGGAAATCTAAGTAGACAATGTCTACTGGGCTTCCCTCATCCACCAACTTTGTAACTTCTTCAAAAAATATAATTGGAGTTGAGAGCCAAGAACTCTTTATAATGTGTTGTGGTGTCCCTAATATGTCCCTCCCTATCCAAGTATTCATATATTGCATCCCTGATGATTCTTTCAATTATCTTCCCTATTACTGATATTAATCTGATGGGCCTGTGGTTACCCGGGTCTGCCGTGTCACATTTTTATTAAAATGGGGACTTCATTAGCCTCCTTCCAATCTGTATTAACTATTTCAGAGTGAGCTATTAAACATACATGCCAGGGGCTCGCACAACACAAGTCCCATCTCCCAGAGGACCCTCACACAGCACATGTCCATCTCCAGGAGGACCGTCACACAGCACATGGCCCATCTCCAGGAGGACCCTCACACAGCACATGTCCCATCTACCGGAGTGACTCTCACAGCACATGTCCCATCTCCCGGAGGACCCTCACACAGCACATGTCCCATCTCCCGGACGACCCTCACACAGCACATGACCCATCTCCCGGAGGACCCTCACACAGTACATGTCCCATTTCCCGGAGTGACATACACAGCACATGTCCCATCTCCCGGAGGACTCTCACACAGCACATGTCCCATCTCCTGGAGGGGCTCACACAGCGCATGTCGCATCTCGCGGAGAACCCTTGCACAGCACATGTCCCATCTACCGGAGGACCATCACACAGCACATGTCTCATCTCCCAGAGGGGCTCACACAGCACATGTCCCATCTCCCAGAGGGGCTCACACAGCACATGTCCCAACTCCCGGAGGACCCTCACACAGCACATGTCCCATCTCCCGCAGGACCCTCACACAGCACATGTCCCATCTCCCGGAAGACCCTCGCACAGCACATGACCCATCTCCCAGAGGGGCTCACACAGCACATGTCCCATCAGCCGGAGGACCCTCACACAGCACATGTACCATCTCCCGGAGGACCCTTGGATTGATATTCTCCAGTCCGGCTGCTCTATCCCTTTTTAAGTTCTGAATGATTTCTAAAACAATATGTTTGTCTATGTTAATGTTATTGATAAAACTAGTATTATTAAATTCTAATATTTGAGCAAGATGTTAAAGGGTGAAGACTGATGCAACGTACTTATTAATATTCCCGCCATACTCAGTGAGTCCTGTGTAACCTGTCTTTGAACACCCTTCAGTGGTCCAATACCGACTTTGATAGTTCTCGGACACAGCACAGAACTGAAAAAGCTCTGCATATGACGGCCAGTTGTCTACAACCATTTTATTCCCAGAGACTTTTTGCTGATCAAATAGCATCCTTCGTTTTCTTTAGTTGTTCCTTGTATTCACCCTATTTATTTCAGTGTGAAATTTATTTAATTTGTGGAAACTTTTCTGTTTACATCTTTGTACAGAGCCAGTCGGCCACCTCGTCTTTTTCCTACCACATTTCTATCTTTTGATTTTCACTACGTTTGTTTACCACATTTTTAAACTTGTTCTTAAAACCTTTCCATTTATATCCAACATCATTCACATCACCACCGAGGAGGGTTGACCAATTTACCTGTTACAATCCTCTGCCAGTTTGGAGAAGTTAGCCCTGAAATGCGGTCCGTGTCGCAGGGTCTCAGTCCCTTTGGTTCTCCAGGCCAATCGGGACGGTATAATGTGATCTGTGTTGCCCAGATGTTCCCCACACGGAGGCCGGATCCCAGGTCAGGCTCACTATTAAACACCAGATCCAATCTCTGGTTTTCCCCTGTTAGTGCATGAACATGTTGTGTCAGGAAACAGTGCTGTATATTGTCACTCAATCTTTCAGCTGCACTGCCCCCAGCAGCAGGTAAAGGCCTCTGGCCCTGAATCTCAGCTCCATTCTCTCTCTCCCCCCACACACACTGCCTGAGCTCTCAGGCTGACTGTTCCCAGCACCTTCTGTCTTTATTCTCTCACATTGCAGCATTCCCGCTGCTGGGCTCAGGGTCTGTGTGGGCGGGGCCCTGACCTCACATATGGTGGGCAGTGCCATGTACTGCACGTTGTGTGGGCGGGGCTGTGACCTCACACACGGTGGGCGGGGCTGTGACCTCGCACACGGTGGACGGTCCCTCTCTCAGACAGGAATTGAGAGCGAGTTGGATGTGCATTGTTGGTTCTCCGGACACAGAGAGAGCCCCAGACAGTTGGAGGGACAAAGCCCTTGTTAATCAGTGTCATTAAAGCTGGCCAATGCTCCAGGGAAGTTGCTGAGTGTCTGAGCTGAATATATTGTCTGTCAGCTCTCTCTCTACCTGAGGTGTCACTCAGAGAAAGCAAAACACGAGGGAAAGACAGACAGGTGGAGACTGGGCGGGTGTGTCCTGGATGGGCTTCAGCCAGGAATATAAAGGAATGGGCAGTGATTGTAGATTGCAGAGAAAGCATGCTGGCCTTCATAGCGAGATGATTTGAGTATCGGAGCAGGAAAGGCTTCCTGCAGTTGTACAGGGCCTTGGTGAGACCACACCTGGTGTATTGTGTGCAGTTTTAGTCTCCTAATCTGAGGAAGAACATTCTTGCTATTGAGGGAGTGCAGCGAACGTTCATCAGACTGAGCCCGGGGATGGCAGGATTGACATATGATGAAAGACTGGATCGGCTAGGCTTATACTCACTGGAATTTTGAAGAATGAGAGGCGATCTCATAGAAACATATAACAATCTGAAGGGAATGGACAGGTTAGATGCAGGAAGTTGGGGAAGTCGAGAACCAGGGGACATTTCTTCGGATAAGGGGTAAGCCAATTAGGACCGAGATGAAGAGAAACTTCTTCACTCAGAGAATTGTGAACCTGTGGAAGTTGTTGAGGCTAGTTCATTGGATATTTTCAAAAGGGAGTTAGATGTTGCCCTTTGGGCCAAAGTGATCAAGGGGTATGGAGAGAAGGCAGGGGTGGGGTACTGTGGTTCAATGATCAGCCATGATCTTATTGAATGGCGGTGCAGGCTAGTACGGCCGAATGGCCTGCTCCTGCACCTATTTTCTATGTTTGTAACTTTAATATGTGACCTACTCCTGGAAAATGCACGGCCGGTATATGAGGAGTCTCTAACCGCGGAATATGGAATTATTTTTACTTCAAAGTTTTGTTTCGACCAGTAACTAAAGATAGGTTAAAATCGCACTCGATTTCACACCGATAATATTGTTCTAATTTTCTGTCCTGATTAGATGTCCCAGTGAATGCAGGAGTGCTTGAGAAAATTCCAGCTGTGGACCTAATAGGGATTGTAGACTGAGGAAAAACACCAGGTGAACCAGCCCAGGATTGTGAGAGCACCAAACAGAGAAAACTATTGATTCAAATAGCTTCCATACATCGATAGGGGCGAAAGGTAAGAGAGAGTCCCATTGATTCAGATACAACCTGCTCCTGGGGATGGACTGGGGGAAAGGTCAGAGAGAGTCCCATTGACTCAAATCCACACTGGTCCAGGGCGACTGGGGAGAAAGGTCAGAGAGGGTCCCATTGACTCAGATACACACTGGTCCTGGGGGTCTGGGGAGAAAGGTCAGAGCGTCCAATTGACTCAGATACACACTGGTCCTGGGGATAGACTGGGGAGAAAGGTCAGAGAGAATCCCATTAATTCAGATACACACTGGTCCTGGGGGACTGGGGAGAAAGGTCAAAGAGGGTCCCATTGACTCAGATACACACTGGTCCTGGGGGAGTGTGGAGAAAGGTCAGAGAGTCCCATTGACTCAGATACACACTGGTCCGGTGGGTCTGGGGAGAAAGGTCAGAGAGAGTCCCATTGACTCAGATACACACTGGTCCTAGGGATAGACCGGGGAGAAAGGTCAGAGAGAGTCCCATTGACTCAGATACACACTGCTCCTGGGGGACTGGGGGGAAAGGTCAGAGAGAGTCCCATTGACACAGTTACACACTGGTCCGGGGGGACTGGGGGGAAAGGTCAGAGAGAGCCCCAATCCACGTCACTTTATCAATATTTATCTAATTTTCAGTCGCGCATAATTAGATCTCGTGTAAATGATGGTGTGACAGAGAAAGGTCTACAGCTGGAAGTGAACAGGGGTTGCAGACTGAGGAACAACAGCAGGTGAACCATCTATTGCTAAAAACATTATCTCTGCCTTTGCTACCTCTAGACTTGAATATTCCATCATTCTCCTGGCCGGTGTCCCTTCTTACACTCCCCGTAAATTTGCACTCTTCCAAGACCCTGTTGTTCATTTCCTAACTCCTCACAAATTAATGCCAGAGAATAACTGCAACAACTGTTTGGAGAAATTCCTGATTCGAGACTGAATCGCTTGCATTTCCACAGTGTGGAAAGAACGTTGACAGTTAACGTGCATGAGCGTGTGTCTGCACAAGCACAAGTTGAGTATTGTGATTGGAAAACAGCAGCTAACTCTACCAGTTATATATTTATGGTGTCTTGAGATTGTAAGACACCTAAAGATAATGAAACAAATCAATGTTATGTATCCCCTGACTGGGAACCTAAACAATTCATTCTACATTATGTTATCAGTGGGACAGTGGGAAATGTCCTCACCCCCTAAAGTGCTCATTCTTCATCATCGCATGCAGTCCGTCAGAATCGAGGAAAACTTGCTTCCACTCTAAAAGTGAGTCCAATATGAGAACCACAGTCTCTGTCACAGGTGGGACAGACTGTGGTTGAGGGAAGGGGTGGGTGGCGCTGGTTTGCCGCACGCTCCTTCCGCTACCTGAGCTTGATTTCTGCATGCTCTTCGCAACGAGAATCGAGGTGCCCAACGACCTCCCGGATGCACTTCCTCCAATTAGGGCGGTCTTTGGCCAGGGACTCCCAGGTGTCGGTGGCGATGTTGCATTTCATCAAGGACGCTTTGAGGGTGTCCTTGAAACGTTTCCTCCGTCCACCTTGGGCTCGTTTGCCGTGAAGGAGTTCCGAGTAGAGCGCTTGCTTTGGGAATCTTGTGTCATACATGTGAACAATGTGGCCCGCCCAGTGGAGTTCATTAGTCGGGTGCTGACACCATGAGATATGGTCAATACATTCAAATAAAAGCAGCAACCAGTTCACATCTCCCTGAACACACGGACAATATCACTGCCCATAGAGACCAGAGGAATTACACCCAGCAATATGTTGTGTATGTGGATAGAATTAATATTCATAAAATACCATAAATTAATATCCCAACTCAAAAATATTAAACACAAATCTGTGAATAAAAATAATACAATACCGCCATTAAATGGCGGAGCAGGCTTGAGGGGCCAGATGGCCCACTCCTCCTATTTCTTATGTTCTTATGCCAGACTATGTAAAACTGAGTAAAGGATCATTTAATTTATCAATGTTCACCCGCTTCACATTTCCCTGCTGAATATTCTCTACCTCGGGAATAATGGTTTGGGCCTGCACTGTGAGTAAATCTCACCAATGGTCGTTCCCAGTGCGAAGTCTCGGCCGACTGGAGCCCGTCTGGAACTGAGTTGTGGAGATCAGTGGGACTCATTGGATTTCATTAGGCAGCTGTCTGTGTCACACCTGATGTAGAGAGTTGATCGTAACACTCAGGAAATGCTCGATCCCATAGCTAACCGCTGTTGTACTGGTCGGGGAGGAGGGACTGGGTATCATGTTTAACAAGGCAATGTCCTCCTTCCCATTTTAATATTTCCCTCTTACCCTCCTATTAATATTATATTTATTACAGAGCATCAGAACCAGGGAACGCCTGTCACCGCCATGGCTGATGGTCCAAACAGGGGAGAAGATCCAACATCTTCAACAAGAATGAGAATGGACACAGCTAGGTTCACATCACCACTCCCAGAGCAGGTACAGCACGGGTTATGTACGGAGTAAAGCTCCCTCTACGCTGTCCCATCAAACACTCCCAGAGCAGGTACAGCACGGGTTAGCTACGGAGACTAGCTCCCTCTACACTGTCCCATCAAACACTACCAGAGCAGGTACAGCACGTGTTAGATACAGAGTAAAGCTCCCTCTACACTATCCCATCAAACACTCCCAGGGCAGGTACAGCACGGGTTAGATACAGATTAAAGCTCCCTCCACACTGTCCCATCGCACACTCTCGGGGCAGGTACAGCACGGGTCATATACAGATCAAAGCTCTGTCTACATTATCCCATTAGATAATCTCAGCACAGGAACATCACGGGTTAGATACACAGTAAAGCACCCTCTACGCTGTCCCATCAAACATTCCGAGGACAGGTACAACATGGGTTGAATGCGGAGTAAAGCTCCCTCTGCACTGTTGCATCAAACAACCCCAGGGCAGGTACAGCACGGGTTAGATATAGGGTAAAGCTCACTCAATGCTGTCAAACCAACCAACCACAGGGTAGTTGCAGCCTGGGTTAGATACAGACTAAAGCTCCTTCTGCACAGTTTCATCAATCACTCCCAGGGGCAAATATAGCACGGGGTTAGATGCAGAGTAAAGCTCCCTCTACACAGTCCAATTCCAGGTACAGGTACAGTAAGGGGTAGATACAGAGTAAAGTTCCCTCTCCACTGTCTCATCAAACAACCCCAGGCATGTACAGCACAGGTTACAAACAGAGTAAAGCTCGCTCTATACTGTCCCATCAAACACTCCTAGAGCAGGTACAGCATGAGTTAGATATAGAGTAGAGCTCCCTGAACACTGTCCCATCAAACACTCCCAGGCAGATGCAGCACGGGTTAGATACAGATTAAAGCTCCCTTTATACTGTCCCATCAGACACAACCAGGGCAGCTGACGCATGGGTTACATACATAGTAAGGCACTATCTGCACTGTCCCATCAAAAACTGCCAGTACAGGTACAACATCGCTTAGATACAGAATAAAGCTCCCTCTAAACTTTCCCATCAAAAACTCCCAGGGCAGGTACAGCCGGGGTTAGATAAAGAGTAAAGCTCCCTCTACACTGTCCCATCAAACACTCACATGGCAGGAACTGCTCGGGTTTGGTACAGAGCTCTGTCTACACTTTACGATGAATCACTCCCAGACCAGTTATAGCACTGGTTAAATACAGAGTGAAGCTCCCTCGACGCTGGCCCATCAAACAATCCTAGGGCACCTACCGCAAGGGTTCCGTGCATAGTTAGACTCCCGTTACACTGTCCCAGCGAATACTTCCAGTACAGGTACAACGTGGGTTAGATACAGAGTATAGTTCCCTCTACATTATCCCAACAATCACTCCCAGGGCAGATACAGCACGGGTTAGATGCAGAGCAAAGCTTCCACTGCACTGTCCATCAATCACTCCCAGGGTAGGTACAGCACGCTTCACATACAGAGTAAAGCTCCCTCTAAACTGTCCTGTCAAACATTCCCAGGACAGGAACAGCACGGATTAGATACACAGTTAAGCTACCTCTGAACTGTACCATCCAACAGTCCCACGGCCGGTACAACACGGTTTAGATACAGAGTAAAGCTCCTCGACACTGTCCCATCAATACTTCCAGGGCAGGTACAGCATGGGTTAGACACAGAGTAAAGTTCCCTCTGCACTTTCCAATCAAACATTCCCAGGACAGCTACAGCACGGGTTAGGTAGAGAATAAAGTTCCCTCTACACTGTCCCATCAAACAGTCTCAGGGCAGGTGCAGCA
Source organism: Pristiophorus japonicus (assembly GCF_044704955.1). NCBI lineage: Eukaryota > Metazoa > Chordata > Chondrichthyes > Pristiophoridae > Pristiophorus > Pristiophorus japonicus. Next base: position 5,779,768 of record NC_092001.1, read on the forward strand.
CCTGTTGGATACGGAGTAAAGTTCCCTCTACAGTGTCTCATTAAACACTCCCAGGGCAAGTACAGCACGTGTTAGATAGAGAGCAAAGCTCTCTCTACAATGTCCCATCAAACACTCCCAGGCAGGTACAGCACGGGTTAGATACAGGGTAAAGCTCACTTAATGCTGTCAAACCAAACAACCCCAGGATAGTTGCAGCCCGGGTTAGATACAGAGTAAAGCTCCCTCTATACTGCCCGATCAAACACTCAGGCAGGTTACATCACACGTTGGATATAGAGGAAAGCTCATTCTGCACTGTCCCACTAAACACATTCAGGGGAAAATACAGCACGGGTTGGATACAGAGTCAAGCTCTCTCTACACTGTCCAATTCCCAGGACAGGTACAGCAAGGGTTAGATACAGAGTAAAGCTCCCTCTACACTGTCCCAGCAAACATTCCCAAACACATACAGCAGAGGTTACATGCTGAGTGAAGCTCCCTCTGCAATGCCCCATGAAACAATCTCGGGACACCTACCACATGGGTTACATAAATAGTAAGGCTCCCTCTTCAATAACCCATCAAATACTCCCAGTACAGTACAACATGGGTTAGATACAGAATAAAGCTCCCTCTACACTGTCCCATCAAACACTCCCAGTGCAGGGACAACATGGGTTAAATACAGAATAATGCTCCCTGAAAATTAGGAATCTCAGGTTTGCTACCAGTGCCACGTGCTCGTCAGAGTAGGAATCACAGGATAGCTCAGATGAATACGTGGCTTGAGGAGTGGTACAAAAGGGAGGGAATCAAATTCCTGGGACATTGGAACCGGTTCTGGAAGAGGTGAGGCCAGTACAAACTGGACGTTTGCACCTGGACGGGGCTGGAACCAATGTCATAGGGGGAGTGTTTGCTCGTTCTGTTGGGGAGGAGTTAAACTAATATGGCAGGGGGATGGGAACCTATGCAGGGAGACAGAGTGAAGCAGAATGGGGGCAGAAGCAAAAGATAGATAGAAAGAAGAAAATTAAAAGTGGAGGGCAGAGAAACTGAAGGCAAAAAGGGCCACATTACAGCAAAATTCTAAAGGGGCAAAGTGTGTTAGAAAGACAAGCCTGAAGGCTCTGTGCCTCAATGCGTGGAGTATTCGGAATAAGATGGACGAATTAACTGCGCAGATAGCAATTAACTGGTATGATGTAATTGTCATCACGGAGACATGGCTCCAGGGTGAGCAAGGCTGGGAACTCAACATTCTTGGGTGTTCAACATTTAGGAAGGTTAGACAGAAAGGAAAAGGAGGCAGGGCGGCATTGTTAGATAAAGAGGAAATTAAAGCAATAGTAAGAAAGGACATTTGCTTTGATGATGTGGAATCGGTATGGGTGGAGCTACGGAATATCAAAAGGCAGAAAACGCTAGAGGGAGTTGTGTACAGACCACCAAACAATAGTAGTGAGGTTGGGGACAGCATCAAACAAGAAATTAGGGATGCATGCAATAAAGGTACAGCAGTTATCATGGGCGACATTAATCTAAATATAGATTCGGCTAACCAAACTGGTAGCAATGCGGTGGAGGAGGATTTCCTGGAGTGTATTAGGAATGGTTTTCGAGACCAATATGTTGAGGAACCAACTTGGGAGCTGGCCATTCTAGACTGGATGATATGCAATGAGAAGGGACTAATTAGCAATCTTGTTGTGCGAGGCCCCTTGGGGAAGAGTGACCATAACATGGTAGAATACTTTATTATGATGGAGAGTGACACACTTAATTCAGAAACTCAGGTCCCGAACTTAAGGAAAGGTAAATTCGATAGTTTGATGCGTGAATTGGTTCAAATAGACTGGCAAATGATACTTAAAGGGTTGACGATGCATAGGCAATGGCAAACATTTAAAGATCACATGGATGAACTCCAGCAATTGTACATCCCTGTCTGGAGTAAATTTAAAACGGGGAAGGTGGCTCAACCGTGGCGAACAAAGGAAATTCCAAGGAAGCGGCATATAAATTGGCCAGAAAAAGCAGCAAACCTGAGGACTGGGAGAACTTTAGAATTCAGCAGAGGAGGAAAAAGGCTTTAATGAAGGCGGGGGGGGGGGGGGGGCGGAATTGAGCTTGCCGGGAACATTAAAAACTGACTGCAAAAGCTTATATAGATTTGTGAAGAGAAAAAGATTAGTGAAGACAAAGGTAGGTCCCTTGCGGTCGGATTCAGGTGAATTTATAATGGGGAACAAAGAAATGGCAAACCAATTGAACAAATACTTCGGTTCTGTCTTCACGAAGGAAGATACAAATAACCTTCTGGAAGTACTAGTGGACAGAGTGCCTCGTGAGAAGGAGGAACTGAAGGATATCCATATTAGGTTGGACATTGTGTTAGGGAAATTGATTCGATTGAAGTCCGATAAATCCCGAGGGCCTGATAGTCTGTATCCCAGAGTATTTAAGGAAGTGGCCCTAGAAATAATAGATGCATTGGTGATCATTTTCCAACAGTCTATCGACTCTGGATCAGTTCTTATGTACTGGAGGGCAGCTAATGTAACACCACTTTTTAAAAAGGGAGGGAGAGGGAAAGTGGGTAATTATAGACGGGTTAGCCTGACATCAGTAGTGGGGAAATTGTTGGAATCAATTATTAAAGATTAAATAGCAGCGCATTTGGAACGCAGTGACAGGATCAGTCCAAGTCAGCATGGATTTATGAAAGGGAAATCACGCTTGACAAATCTTCTGCAATTTTTTGAGGATGTAACTAGTAGAGTGGACCAGTGGAAGTCATGTATTTGGAATTTAAAAAGGCTTTTGACAAGGCCCCACACAAGAGATTGGTGTGCAAAATCAAAGCACATGGTATTGGGGGTAATATACTGACGTGGATAGAGAACTGGTTGGCAGACCAGAAGCAGAGAGGCGGGATAAACGGGTCCTTTTCTAAATGGCAGGCAGTGACCAGTGGAGTGCCGCAGGGCTCAGTGCTGGGACACCAGCTCTTTACAATATACATTAATGATTTAGATTAAGGAATTGAGTGTAATATCTCCAAGTTTGCAGATGACACTAAAGTGGGTGGCAGCGTGAGCGGTAAGGGGGACGCTAAATGACTGCAGGTTGACTTGGACAGGTTAGGTGAGTGGGCAAATGCATGGCAGATGCAGTATAATGTTATATGAGGTTATCCATTTTGGGGGCAAAATCGCGAAGACAGAATATTATCTGAATGATAGCAGATTAGGAAAAGTGAAGGTGCAACGAGACCTGGGTGTCATGGTTCATCAGTATCTGAAAGTTGGCATGCAGGTTCAGCAGGCGATGAAGAAGGCAAATGATATGTTGGCCTTCATAGCTAGGGGATTTGAGTAAAGGAGCAGGGAGGTCTCACTGCAGTTATACAGGCCCTTGGTGAGGTCTCACCTGGAATATTGTGTTCAGCTTTGGTCTCCTAATCTGAGGAAGGACGTTCTTGCTATTGCGGGAGTGCAGCAAAGAATCACCAGGTTGACTGCCGGGATGGCAGGACTGACATATGAGGAGACATTGGATCACCTGGGCCTTTATACATTGGAATTTAGAAAGAGGAGAGGGGATCTCATAGAAACATAAAATATTCTGATAGGACAGGATAGATGCGGATAGAATGTTCACAATGTTGAAACAGGGGACACAGTCTTAGGATAAAGGGTAGGCCATTTAGGACTGAGATGAGGAGAAACTTTTTCACTCAGTGAGTTGTTAACCTGTGGAATTCCCTGCTGCAGAGCGTTGTTGATGCCAGTTCATTGGATATATTCAAGAGGGAGTTAGATATGGCCCCTACGGCTAAAGGGACCAAGGGGTATGGAGAGAAAGGAGGAAAGGGGTACTGAGGGAGTGATCAGCCATAATCTTATTGAATGGGGGTGCAGGCTCGAAGGACCGAATGGCCTACTCGTGCACCGATTTTCGATGTTACTATGAATGAGAGGTGATCTTACAGAAACATATAAGATTATGACAGGGCTTGACAAGGTGGTTGCAGAGAGGATGTTTCCACTGATGGGGGAGACTATAACTAGATGGCTTGATCTTAGAATAAGGGGCCGCCCATTTAGAACTGAGAAGACGAGAACTTTCTGCTCTCAAAGGGTTGTGAATCTGTGGAATTCATTGCCTCAGAGAGCTGTGGAAGTTGGGACATTAAGAAACTGTCTATTTCTGTCTTCAATGTATTTAAACGATAAGGTGATAAGGGGTTATGGGGAGCGGCCAGGGAAGTGGAGCTGAGTCCATGATCGGATCAGCCATGATCTTATTGATCGGCGGAGCAGGATCAAGGGGCCCTATGGCCTACTGCTGCTCCTATTTCTTATGTTCTTATTTATTGAAAATATGTAGGAATGTTTCCTGACTCAACATCTTAATGAAGGAACTTGGGAAAATTATATATTGGATGTGGTGTTTAGCAGTGAGCCTGACCTCCTATCAGGCCTCCGTTTGGGGGAACATCTGGGCAACAGTGATTACATTGTCGGGTCCCAATTGGCCAGAAGAACCAAAGTGACTGAGAACCTGCAACTCGCACCGCATTTCATAAGGGCAAACTTCTCCAAAATGGCAGAGGATTTGCAACAGGTAAATTGGCTAACCCTACTCGGTGGTGATGTGACCGATGTTGAATATAAATGAACGTATTTCAGAATTGAAATGAGGAAAACTAACATAGCCAAAATCTAAAGATGCAAATGTGGTAAGAAAAATCCAAGGTGGCTGACTGGCTCTGTACAAAGACAAAAAGCATGTTAACAGAAATGTCTCTATAAATTAAAGAAATTTAACACTCAAATAAATAGCGTTGAATACAAAGAACGAAAGAAAACGAAAGGTGCTATTCAATCAGCAAAAAGGTTATTTTGAAAAAAGAATTGTAGGCAACTGTGGAAGCCATGGGAAAAGCCTTTTTTATTTATGTAACGAGTCAGAGAACTATTAAAGACTGTTTTGGGACACAGAAGGATGTTCAAGGACAGATTACAAATGTCTCACTGAGTATGGCGGGAATATTAGTGAGTACCTTGCATCAGTCTTTACCCTTGAAGATCATGCTCAAATATTAGAATATAATAATACTAGTTTTTCTCAGTAACATTAACATAGATATGAATATTGTTTAAGAAAAAATTAAGAACTTAAAAATATATAGAGCAGCCACCCGAGGGTCCTCCGGGAGATGGGACATGTGCTGTGTGAGGATCCTCCGGGAGATGGGACATGTGCTGTGTGAGGGTCCTCCGGGAGATGGGACATATGCTATGTGAGGGTCCTCCGGGAGATGGGACATGTGCTGTGTGAGGGTCCTCCGGGAGATGGGACATGTGCTGTGTGAGGGTCCTCCGGGAGATGGGACATGTGCTATGTGAGGGTCCTCCGGGAGATGGGACATGTGCAGTGTGAGGTTCCTCCGGGAGATCGGACATGTGCTGTTTGAGCCCCTCCGGGAGATGGGACATGTGATGTGTGAGCCCCTGGCCTGTGTGTTTAATAACTCACTGCAATCTGGAATGGTCCTTACAGATAGGAAGGAGGCTAAAGTAGTCCCCATTTTTAAAACAATGTGACAAGGCAGACCTGCGTAACTATAGGCCCATCAGTTTAATATCAGTAATAGGTAAGATGCTGGAAAGAATCATAAGGGATGCAATATATGAATACTTGGATAGGGAGGGACATATTAGGGAAAGCCAACATGGCTTCATAAAGAGTTCATGTCTCACAACTCTAATTGTATTTTTTTGAAGAAGTTACAAAGTTGGTGGATGAGGGAAGCCCAGTAGACATTGTCTACTTAGATTTCCAAAAACCTTTTGACAAGGTACCACACAAGAGGCTTCTCTATAAGATCGGAGCCTCTGGTATTCGTGAAATATATTGAGCTGGATAGAGACCTGGCTGCAGGATGTAGGTAAAGAGCAGTTTTTGATGGATTTGGATCTGTTTGGAGACCGGTCACCTGTGGTGTCCTGCAGGGATCAGTGTTGGGACCATTGCTTTTTACTATTTTTATTTATGATCTAGATTTTGGGGTTGGGGGCACAATTTTGAAATGATACCAAGATCTGTGCGAGTGCTCGAACTGTGGAAGAGGCTCGTCTGATTCAGGCAGAACTTGAAGTGTTGGGAGACTCTCATGACTGGAAAATGATGTATAACTTTGATATGTTTAGTGTTATGTATGTGGGCAGGGCATCTGCTCAACATTCATACACCCTCCAGGGAAAGGCATTAAAGATGGTGGAGATAGAAAGAGATTTAGACATTCTAGTTAATACATCCTTAAAGGTACACGAGCAATGCAGTGCAGCGACAGTTAGAGCAAATAGGGTGTTGGGGTGTATCGAAAGGACAATTGAGTAGAAGACGAGGAGTACTGTTTTGTCCTTATACAAGACCTTGGTCAGGCCACACTTGGAATACTGTGTCCAGTTTTGGTCTCCTCACATGGTGGGTGATATTGAGGTTCTGGAAAGGGTCACTCGACTAATTCCAAGTCTAAAGCATCATAATTATGAAGATAAGTTAGAAGAGTTGGGGTTCTTTACCTTAGAGCAGCGTAGACTTCGTGCGATATGATTGCGGTTTATAAGATAATGAAAGTGAAAGAGAGTGTTCCAGCTGACCGTTTATTTCAATTAAGTAGGTGAGGCAGGACCAGGGACACAAATTTCAGTTGTACAAGGCTAGATCTAGGTTAGACATCAGGAGGTGGTTCTTTTCCCAGAGAACAGTAGGCCTCTGGAACAAGCTGCCCTCTCATATGGTGGATGCAGACTCACTGAATTCCTTCAAGAAAAAGCTGGATTTGTTTCTGGCTGCGGCGGAGATTAACACTTACAGAAGGTAGGTACTGCAGGGAATTTAATGGCCAGAGTGATCTCCTGGACTAGTTTCCATCGCTTAGATGGGTTGGTGAGGAATTTCCCAGATTTTATTTTCCCAAATTGTCCTGGGTTTTTTTTAAATCTGTTTTTTTTTGTCTCTCCCAGGAGATCACATGGACTCGGGTGGAGTAGAGTGTAAACGCTGTGATATATCGCAATTGTGTGGGACAGGCTTGATGGACCAGATGGTCTTTACCTGTCCGTCATTTTTCGTATGTATTAAAACGCTTCATCTACACTGTCCGGTCGAACACTACCAAAGCAGGTGCAGCACTGATTAGATTCAGAGTAAAGCTCCCTCTACACTATCTCATCAAACAATCCCAGGGCAGGTACAGCACGGCTTAGATACAAAATAAATCTCAGGCCACGAATTAGATCCCACAGGCCCCGTGGTGACAGGCCCGGGGGAGCAGGGTCACAGGCCACTTTCTTGCACATGGCGGGATCAGGGCGCATGCACGGCCATCTTGGTTCAGGAACAGAGAGTGGGCTGGGCTTCAGAATCTCTGTTCCCAACTGGGTCTCAGTGCCCGGGAGATGGAGCCTCCTGGGCAACACATTTTTCATCCTCATATAATCAGAGAATGGTTACAGCATGGAAGGAGGCCATTTGGCCCGTCGAGCCCATGCCGGCTATCTGCAAGAGCTTCGACTAATACCACTCTATCTATTCTGTCCAGACACCTCATGATTTTGAACACCTCTGTCAAATCTCCTCTCAATCTTCTTTTTTTTGAGAACATCCCAACTTCTCCAGACTATCCACGTAATTGAAGTCCCTCATCCCTGGAATCCTTCTCATAAATCTTTTCTGCACACTCTCAAAAGGCCTTCGCATAATTACTAAAATGCGGCAGCCAGAATTGCTCCAGTTCAGTCAACAAGCTCCTCGCTGGAGTGGAACTAAACTGCAGAACCAGTGGGAACCTGTCCAAACTTCGTCGTCTTCAGGCCAGGTCAAAGACCACCCCAATCTTTGTCGTTGAGCTACCATACACGGACAATACCCGTGTCTGTGACCATCGAGGCTGAACTCCCAGTCATAGTCGACGTATTTACTGAGGCGTAGCAAAGCATGGGCTTTACACTAAACATCTGTAAGTCCGAGGTCCTCCACCAGCCTGTCCTCGCCGCACAGCACTCCCTCCACTCACCCCCCACCCCGCAGTCATAAAAATCCATGGCGCGGCCCTGGACAACGTGGACAATTTTCCATACCTCTGGAACAGTAGAAACCTCAAGTTGCTGGAGAAATAACACCAACGAGGTCTCCGCAAGATCCAACAAATCCCCCGGGAGGACAGACGCACCAACGTCGTCGGCCAGGCCAACATCCCCAGCATTGAAGCACGGACCACATTTGATCAGCTCCACTGCACAGGCCACATTTTCCGCATGCCAGACACGAGACTCCCAAAGCAAGCACTCTACTCAGAACTCCTTCACAGCAAACAAGCCAAAGGTGTAGCAGAGGAAAGGTTACAAGGACACCCTCAAAGCCTCCCTGAAAAAGTGCAACATCCCGACTGACACCTGGCTAAAGACCGCCCTAAGTGGAGGAAGTGCATCCGGGAGGGCGCTGAGCACCTCGAGATTCATCGCCGAGAGCATGCAGAAATCAACCGCAGGCATCAGAAAGAATCTTCGGCATACATGTCCCACCCAGCACTTCCCTCAACGACTATCTGTTCCATCTGTGACAGGTACTGTGACTCTCGTTTTGGACTGCTCAGCCACCTAAGGACTAATTTTTAGAGGGGAAGCTTGTCTTCTTCGTTCCGAGGACCTGCCTATGATGATGATGACCCAGAACTGCACACAATACTCCAGTTGAGGCCGAATCAGAGTTTTATGCAGATTCAACATAATATCCAAACTTCTGTACTCTATACGTCTTTTCATGAAGCCTAGGATCCCGTAAGTTTTCGTTAGCACTTTCTCAACCTGTGCTGCCACCTTCAGTGATTGGTGCACATATACTCCTGGGTCTCTCTGTTCACGCACCCCTTTACAATTGTACCCTTTAGTTTATATTTCCTCTCCTCTTTCTTCCTCCCAAAATGTATCACTTTTAAACTTTTCTATGTTAAGTGTCACTTCCTCCAGTCTGAAAACAAAACCATACTCCTGTTTGTGTCACTTAGCCACTTTCATATCCATGCTGCCACTGTCCCCGTTATTCCATGGGCTTCGATTTTGCTGGTATTGGTAACACGCCTGGGGTCACTAAACACAAAACCCAGTCTGTTAATTACTTTCAGGGACTGGACTTAGCATGTACCCCACAGCATCTCTTCTACCTTCAGTATGTGAATAGAGCATCACGCCTGCAAAACTGGTTTAAGTTTATATCCACTCAGCAAATCTATTTAAGAAAAGCCTGTAGGCTAATGACACACTGTTAAGGTGCCAGTGTGCTGCTGGTTTGCTTGGCATTTTGCCCTGTAATGGACACCGTATTTTGGTCTCCGTATTAAAGGAAGGATATACTTGCATTGGAGGCAGCTCAGAGAAGGTTCACTCGGTTGATTTGGATATGAGGGGATTTACTTATAAGATAGTTTGAGTAAGTTGGGCCGAAACACATGGAGTTCAGAAGAATGAGATATGATTTTATCGAAACACAAGATAATGAGGGGGCTTGACAAGGTGGATGCAGAGCGGATATTTCCACTTATATGGGAATCTAAAACTAGGGGACATAGTCTTAAAATAAGGGATCATCCAATTAAAACTGAGACGAGGAATTTCTTCTCTGATGGTTGTAAATCTATGGAATTCTCTGCCCAGGAGAGCTATGGAGGCTGGGTCTTTGAATATATTTAAGGCGGAAATAGACAGATTTTTGAGCGATAAGGGAGTAAAGGATTAATGGGAGTGGGCAGGGAAGTGGAACTGAGACCATGATCAGATTAGCCATGATTTTATTGAATGGCGGAGCAGGCCCGAGGGGCCAAATGGCCTACTCCAGCTCCTATTTCTTATGTTCTCATGTTCTAACTGAACATTTCACCCAGTGTAACTTTGTCTGTAATGAAAAATGCGTCTTTTAATAAGCCTCAGGTCCTTGTTCCTGTCAACTGCAGATTCCAGAGTTGATTCCGGAGATGAGGGGGTTGACTTATGATGACAGGTTGAATAGGTTGCGCCTATACACATTGGAGTTGAGAAGAATGTGGTGATCTCAGTGTGGCCCTGAAGGACTGTGTCCAGGCTGATGTTCTGTTCCCCGTGTAGGATCCTCCACACAGATTGTCCTTTCTCAGCTCCAGCCCGGTGATGCTAAACCTCAGGTGTGAAAGACAAAAATCCACAGCAATGTGTTGGAAGCAACGCTAATTTATGTGTCTGTATCCCAAATATTAAACTCCAGTCCAGTTAAAGGAGTTATTAACATCAGCGTTACAGGAGTTATAAACCCCAACTATCAAAATGAAGACAATGCGATTAACAACAGAATCCAACCCCTGCAGTCACTTGTGAACTCGCTGGTGTCTCAGCAGGTTGCCTGACAGAGAGAATCCCTTCCCACACTCAGAGCAGATGAACGGTCTCTCCCCAGTGTGAACTCGCTGGTGTCTCAGCAGGTTGGATGATGTAGTGAATCCCTTCCCACAGTCGGATCAGGAGAACGGCCTCTCCCCAGTGTGAACTCGCCGATGTGTTTCCAGCTCGGATGGGGTGTTGAATCATTTCTCATAATCCCCACATTGAGAAGGTTTCTCCCCAGTGTGACTGCACTTGTGTCTTTCTAGTTTGGATGATCGGATTAAGTCTTGTCCACACACAGAGCACGTGTACCGTTTCTCCCCACTGTGAACGGTGCCTTCTGCTTCCATGGTCAAAAGCTGATGATATTCCAGTCCCGATGTAGCGAGTGACTGTCAGATCTTGAGGTGATATTTGGTTTGAGCTTCCAGTCTACAAATCCTTGCCTTTTATCACCCTATAAAGTGAATTTCAAACAGGAAAAAGGGAGTGTGAGAGAGAACCCACCAAAACACAAAGGCTGTTGTGAAATTGACCTTAATGAATCTGGTCATTTGTGGGGCCGGCACTAGAAAAAAATGACCATGAAAGCTGCCGGATTGTCGTAAAAACACATCTGGGTAACTGCTGTCATTCAGGGAAGGGAACCCACCTCCCTCGACAGGCCCACATGGGAAATTGTTGGTCCCACTGGGCCCGGAAATACAGGGGGTGAAACCCAGCAGCTTCTCCCCCCTCTCCATCCAGCTCAAACTGATGCAACAAAGAGACCCAGGAGGCCAGTGAATGACTTCCACATCCAGCGCCCACCTGATACAGAGCGGCTGGGAATTGCTGGGCCTGCTGTATAAATGTAAGTTATTGTTTTCCTGGTGTGGGGGAGGTGCTGCCCCCAAGGGTTGCTGGAGCCGGGCCCAGTGGCTCTGACTCATGGCCCGAGAGCCGCACTCGGTGTTGCCCGGCGCCCGAGAGCTGCACTCTGTGTTGCCCGGGGAATGAGAACCGCAGTCGGTGTTGCCCGGGGACTGAGAGCCGCGCTCGGCGTTGACCGGGGACCAAGAGCCGCATTCGGTGTTGCCCAGGGACTGAGAGCCGCACTCGGCATTGCCCGGGGACTGAGAGCTGCACTCGGTTAAAAAGGAGGCAGACAAAAAGCAGGAAACTATAGACCAGTTAACCTAACATCTGTGGATAGGAAAATGTTGAAGAGTTCATTCTTAAAGAAGCATTAGCAAGACATTTGGAAAAACATAATTCGGTCAGGCAGAGTCAGCATGGATTTATGAAGGGGAAGTCATGTTTGACAAATTTGCTGGAAATCTTTGAGCATGTAACGAACAGGGTGGAGAAAGTGGATGTGGTGTATTTGGACTCCCAGAAGGCATTTGACAAGGTGCCACAAAAACGATTACTGTACAAGATAAAAGTTCACGGGGCTGGGGGTAATATATTAGCATGGATAAAGAATTGGCTAACTAACAGAAAACAGAGAGTTGGGGTAAATGGTTCATTCTTGTTTGGCAATCACTAACTAGTGGGGTGCCACAGGGATCAGTGCTGGGACCCCATCTATTTACAATCTATATTAACGACTTGGAAGAAGGGTCCGACTGTAATGTAGCCAAGTTTGCTGGCGATATAAAGATGGGAAGGAAAGCAATGTGTGAGGAGGACACACATAATATGCAAAAGGACACAGATAGACTAATTGAGTGGGCAACAATTTGGCAGATGGAGTATAATGTTGGAAAGTGTGAGGTCATGCACTATGGCAGAAAGAAAATCAAAGAGCAAGTTATTATTTAAATGGAGAAGGATTGAAAAGTGCTGCAGTACAGCGGGACCTGGGGAACTTGTGCATGAAACACAAGGGGTTAGTATGCAGGTACAGGAACTGATCAGGAAGGCCAATGCAATCTTGGCTTTTATTATGAGGGGGCTTGACAAGGTGATAGCAGAAAGGATGTTTTCACTGATTGGGGAGACGAGAACTAGGGGGCATAATCTTAGATTAAGGGGCCTCCATTTAAAACTGAGGTGAGGAGGAATTTCTTCTCTCAGAGGGTTGTAAACCTGTGGAATTCGCTGCCTCAGAGAGCTGTGCAAGCTGGGACATTGAATATATTTAAGACAGAGATCGACAGTTTCTTTACCGATAAGGGAATCAGCGGTTATGGGGAGTGGGCAGGGAAGTGGACCTGAATCCATGATCGGATCAGCCATGATCGTATTAAATGGTGGAGAAGGCTCGAGGGGCCGTATGGCCTACTCCTGCTCCTATTTTTTAAGTTCTTATTTTCTTATATAGTGGGTGTCTGGTATGGGAACGTAGATTTTACTCCAATCTGTCCATCTCTGATATGTGGATGAGGGTTTTACTCTGTATGTTAGTTTCTAACACGAAAGCATGGATTTTATCCTGTACCTGTCAATTTCTGGTAATTGCCTGTGGGTTTCATTCAGCATCAAAAAGGGCCACATTACAACATAATTCTAAAAGGACAGAGTGTGTTAAAAAAACAAGCCTGAAAGCTCTGAGTCTCAAAGCGAAAAGCATTCGTAATAAGGTGGACGAATTAACTGCACAGATATGATGTAATTGGGATTACTGAGACATGGCTCCAGGCTAACCAAGGCTGGAAACAAAACATCCAGTGGTATTCAATATTCAGGAAGGATAGCCAGAAAGGAAAAAGAGGTGGGGTAGTGTTAATAGTTAAAGTGGAGGTTAATGCAATATTAAGGAAGGACATTAGCTGGGATGATGTGGAATCTATATGGGTAGAGCTGCGAAACACCAAAGGGAAGAAAATGTTAGTTGGGGTTGTGTACAGACCACCAAACAATCGTAGAGAGGTTGAGGATGGCATCAAACAGGAAATTAGGGTTGCATGCAATAAGGGAACAGCAGTTAACATGGATAACATTTACCTAGATATTGATTGAGCTAACCAAACTGGTGGCAATATTGTGGAGGAGGATTTCCTGGAGTGTATAAGGGATGGTTTTCGAGACCAATATGTCGAGGAACCTACAGGAGAGCAGGCCATCCTATACTGGGTCTTGTGTAACGAGAGAGGATTAATTAGCAATCTAGTCGTGCGTAACCCCTTGGGGAAGAGTGACCATAATATGGGAGAATTCTTCATTAAGATGGAGAGCGACACACTTAACTCAGAGACTAGGGTCCTGAACTTAAAGGAAACTTCAATGTTATGAGACGTGGTTTGGCTAGGATAAACTGGCGAATAATACTTAAAGGGTTGATGGTGGATAGGCAATGACAGACAATTAATGATCACATGGATGAAATACAAATATTGTACATCCCTGTCTGGCGGAAAAATAAAACAGGAAAGTTGGCTCAACAGTGGCTCACAAGGGAAATTAGGGACAGTGTTAAATCCAAGGAAGTGGCATATAAATTGGGCAGAAAAAGCAGCAATCTTGAGGACTGGGAGGAATTTAGAATTCAGCAGAGGAGGACTAAGCGTGTAATTAGGAGGGGGAAAATAGAATATGAGAGTAAGCTTGCAGGGAACATAACAAACTGACTGCAAAAGCTTCTTTAGATATGTGAAGAGAAAAAGATGTGAAGTCTAATGTAGGCACCTTGCAGTCAGAATCAGGTGAATTCATCGTGGGGAACAACGAAATGGCAGACCAATTGAACAAATACTTTGGTTCTGTCTTCACTAAGGAAGATACAAATAACCTCCCAAAAATACTAGGGGACTGAGGGTCTAGCGGGAAGGAGGAACTGAGGGAAATCCTTATTAGTCAGGAAATGGTGTTAGGGAAATTGAAGGGACTGCAGTCCAATAAATCCCCAGGGCCTGGAAGTCTGCATCCCAGAGTAGTTAAAGAAGTGGCCAGAGAAATAGTGGATGCATTGGTGGTCATTTTCCAGAATTCCATGGACTCTGGATCAGTACCTATGGATTGGAGGGTAGCTAATGTAAGCCACTTTTTAAAAAAGGATGGAGAGAGAAAACAGGGAATTATAGACCGGTTAGCCTGACATTGGTGTATTTGAAATTTCAAAAGGCTTTTGACAAGGTCCCACACGAGAGATTAGTCTGCAAAATTAAAGCACATAGTATTGGGGTAATGTATTGACGTGGTGGGAGAACTGGTTGGCAGACAGGAAGCAAAGAGTGGGAATAAATGGGTCCTTTTCAGAAGGCAGGCAGTGTTTAGTGGGGTGCCGCATGGTTCAGTGCTGGGACCTCAGCTATTTGCAATATACATCAATGATTTAGATGAAGAAATTGAGTGTAATATCTCCAAGTTTGCAGATGACACGAAACTGGATGACGGTGTGAACTGTGAGGAGGATGCTAAGAGGCTGCAGGTTGACTTGGACAGGTTACGTGATTGGGCAATTGCATGGCTGATGCAGTATAGTGTGGATAAATGTGAGGTTATCCACTTCGGTGGCAAAAACAAGAAGGCAGATTATTATCTGAATCGTGACAGATTAGTAAAATGGAAGGTGCAAAGAAATCTGGGTGTCATGGTACATCAAGTCACTGAAGGTAGGCATGCAGGTACGGCAGGCAGCAAAGAAAGCAAATGGCATGCTGGCCTTCATAGCGAGGAGATTTGAGTATAGGAGCAGGGAGGTCTTACTGCAGTTGTACAGGGCCTTGGTGAGACCACACCTTGAGTATTCTGTGCAGTTTTGGTCTCTTAATCTGAGAAAGGAAGTGCTTGCTATTGAGGGAGTGCAGCGAAGGTTCACCAGACTGATTCCCGGGATGCAGGACTGATATATGAGGAAAGACTGGATCGGCTAGGCTTATACTCACTGGAATTTAGAAGAATGAGAGGGGATCTCATAGAAACATGTAAAATTATGACGGGACTGGACAAATTAGATGCAGGAAGAATGTTCCCGATGTTGGGAAAGTCCAGAACCTGGAGTAACAATCTACGGATAAGGGATAAGCCATATAGGACTGATATGAGGTGAAACTTTTTCACCCAGAGAGTGTTAAACCTGTGCAATTCTCTACCACAGAAAGTTGTGGAGTCAAGTTCGTTGGATATACTCAAGAGGGAGTGAAATGTGGTATTTATGGCTAAGGAGATCAAAGGGTATGGAGAGAAAGCGAGAGTGGGGTACTGAAGTTGCATAATCAGCCATGATCATATTGAATGGTGGTGCAGGCTCGAAGGGCCGAATGGCCTACTCGTGCACCTATTTTCTATGTTTCTATGTATATTTCCATTCCTGGTGTGTGATGTGTATTTTGCGCTGCATCTGTACATCTCTGTTATGTGAATGTGAGCTCTACTCCATACCCGGCATTCTCCAGTATGTAAGTATTGTTTTACTCTGTACCCCCAATTCCTGATAGTTAGAAAATAAAACGAATACTCTGTCAATTTGTGATATGGAGGTGAGTTTTATGCTGAAACTGTCGGTCTCTTGTAAATGAGTTGTGTTTTGCTCTGTATCTATCTGTCTCTGGGATGTGAGTGTGGGCCTTTCTCTGTATCTCTCCATTTCTGTTATGGGAGTCCGGATTGTAATATGTCAGCCTCGGATGTGAGTGTGGGTTTTATAGTATATCTCTCAGTCTCTGATATGTGAGTATGGGTTTTATACTGTATCTCTCAGTCTCTGATATGCAAGTGTGTGTATTTTTCTGTAACTGTCAGATTTTGGTGTATGTTGAGGTTTAATCTGTGCCTCTCAGTTTCTTCTATGTTGCACTGTACCTATTTGTTCCTGCTACTTGATTGTGTGTTTTAGACTGTACCTGTCATTTCCTGCTATGTGTGTGTAGAATTTACTCTGTATCGGCTAGTCTCTGGTTTGTGAACGTGAGAATCAATTTTACTTTTTACCTGTATTTTTCTGATATGTGAATGAAAATGTTGCCTTCTCCATGTCATTTTTCTGATGTGTGTGGGTGTGGGTTTTACTCTGCCCCTATCAGTTCCTGCGATGCATGTAACCATTTTACTTACTTCCTTTCAGTTTTCCGATATGTACACATGGGATTTACACGTTACCTGTAACTCTCTGGTATGCAAGTGGGGCTTTTATTCTGTTGCAGTCACTTTCATATATGTGGGTGTGTGTTGTATACTGTATCTTTCAGTCCATGGTACGGGAATGTGGGTTTTATTCTGCACCTGTCATCTTCTGGTATGTTCAGAGGTTAAATACTGAATCCGTCAGATTTTGAAACATGAATATGGCTTTTGCTCTGTACCCATCAGCTTCTGATCTGCGAGTGTGGTTTATAGGTTCTATTTGACATTTTTTTCTGATAGATGATTGTCTTTTATTCTCTACCTGCCAGTTTCTGGTAAGTGATTATGGGTGTTTAATGTACCTGTCAGTGTGATATTTTTCAATGGTGAAACAGCAGCTGATTCTACTGCTCCATGTGGCTGTAAGATTCACAGTATAACTCTGCCACTTTGGATCAATGTGGGACTGACTGCTTCTGCTGTCTGTGACAATAGGATTGAGGCCAGTTCTGTGTGTCTGCAGTCTGTGAGTGATCATCTAATTACTGTGTGTGAGAAGGAGCTGCCTGCACTGTTTCTTGTGTTCCGGGTGGAGGAAAGATCACATTTGTTCAGGCTGGTTGAAGAATTTTGCTCTGAGAATTATAATACGAGAACATTATTAGTTCTAAGATATGGATGAGGGAAGAATATGATGTATCTGAAGGAGTGACAATGTAGCTCTCGATCATCAGCAAGGCGGTTCTGCAGAACTCAGCCCTCTAAAACAACATAACCCGTCTTCAAAATATCTTCTCCCACACTCTTCTCCTGGTGCCTGCAATAGATGCATTTTGTGAAACTCCTCACATCCTCACTGTTAGGCTGTGTTTCCACTGCTCACTGTCCATGAACAACAGACACGGTGAGATTGGAACTGAATCAGGAACATTCACTGCAGAATTGGGGAAAGAAAGCAGCAATGATTTGAAAGAGCGAGGTGGTTTACTTTCTCTGTTACCTTACACAGTCCACACACAGCCCGAGTATGGTATCTCCCTACCCCACTCACATCATGTTCAGGAACTAGTCCCTGCTCATCTCTGCCTCTTACACACAGCACCCAATGGAACTAAAGCAGGAATGTTCGCTACTGATTGGAGAGAGAAAGCAGCAGATTGTAAATAGCTGATTCTACCCATTCTGTCTCCCTTACAAAGAGTAGGAGTAAATGAGTACTTTTCAGAATGGCAGGCAGTGACTAGTGGGGTACCACAAGGTTCTGTGCTGGGGCCCCAGCTGTTTACACTGTACATTAATGATTTAGACGAGGGGATTAAATGTAGTATCTCCAAATTTGCGGATGACACTAAGTTGGGTGGCAGTGTGAGCTGCGAGGAGGATGCTATGAGGCTGCAGAGTGACTTGGATAGGTTAGGTGAGTGGGCAAATGCATGGCAGATGAAGTATAATGTGGATAAATGTGAGGTTATCCACTTTGGTGGTAAAAAAAGAGAGGCAGA